>NW_027094086.1:688775-883624 GCF_029207755.1 Chamaea fasciata
AAAAAAAAAAAAAGGATAAGAGGAAAAAAAAAGCGGGAAAAGAAAAAGGGAAGGAAGGAGAAGGAAAAAGAGGAAGGGGGAAGAAGAGGAGGAGGAAGAAGAGGAAGAGGAGGAGGATGAAGAGGAGAAGGAGGAAGAGGAGGAAGAGGAGGAAGAGGAAGAGAAAGAGGAGGAAGAGAAGGAAGAAGAGGAAGAGGAGGAGGAAGAGGAGGAGATGGAAGAGGAGGAGGAAGAGGAGGAGAAGAAAGAGAAAGAGGAAGAGAAGGAAGAGGAAAAGGAGGACGAGGAGGAGGAGGAAGAAGAGGAGGAGGAGGAAGAAGACGAGGAGAATGAAGAGGAGCAAGAAGAGGAGGAGGAAGAAAAAGAGGAAGAGGAGGAGAAGGAGGAAGAGAAGGACGAAGAAGAGGAAGAGGAGGAGATGGAAGAGGAGGAGGAAGAAGAGAAAGAGGAGGAGAAGCACGAGAAAGAGGAAAAGAAGGAAGAGGAAGAGAAGGACAAAGAAGAGGAGGAGGAAGAGGAGGAGAAAGAAGAGAAAGAAAAAGTGGAAGAGAAGAAGAAAGAGGAGAAAGAGGAAGAGAAGGAAGAGGAAGAGGAAGGCGAAGAGGAGGAAGAGAAAGAAGAGAAAGAGGAAGAAGAAAATAAAGAAGAGAAAGAAAAAGAGAAAGAGGAGGAGGAGGAGGAGGATGAGGCCGAGGAAGGCAGGGGCAGAGGAGGAGGAGGAGGAGGATGACGAAGGCCAGCCCACCTGATCTCCGTCCCCTGCCTGTCCCCGCCCCTGGGGGTGACGCTCAGCTCCGCGTGTCGCCGGGCCAGCGCCGCCGCGCTCCGCGCCGCCACCGCCTCGTCCCCGAGGGCCACCGCCTGCGCCAGCCGCAGGGCCAGCTCCTCTGGGGACATGGGGACAGTGGGGACACCCGGGGGACACCCGGGGACACCCAGGGACACCCGGGGACACTCAGGGGACATTGGGGACACCCCAGTGCCAGGGCCACCGCCTCGTCCCCGAGGGCCACCGCCTGCGCCAGCCGCAGGGCCAGCTCCTCTGGGGACATGGGGACAGTGGGGACACCCGGGGGACACCCAGGGACACCCAGGGGACATTGGGGACACCCAGGGGACACCCGGGGACACCCCAGTGCCAGGGCCACCGCCTCGTCCCCGAGGGCCACCGCCTGCGCCAGCCGCAGGGCCAGCTCCTCTGGGGACATGGGGACAGTGGGGACACCCGGGGGACATTGGGGACACCCAGGGGACACCCGGGGACACCCCAGTGCCAGGGCCACCGCCTCGTCCCCGAGGGCCACCGCCTGCGCCAGCCGCAGGGCCAGCTCCTCTGGGGACATGGGGACAGTGGGGACACCCGGGGGACATTGGGGACACCCAGGGGACATTGGGGACACCCAGGGGACACCCGGGGACACCCGGGGACACCCGGGGACACTCAGGGGACACCCGGGGACACCCAGGGACACCCGCGGGACACCCAGGGGACATTGGGGACACCGGGGGTGGCACCCAGGGACCCCCGGGGTGGAAAGGGGACACTGGGGACACTGAGGGGACGCCGGGGGTGTCCCCAGGGTGGAATGGGGACACTGGGGACACTGAGGGGACACCGGGGGTGTCCCCAGGGGCGGGAGTGGCTGAGCCCAGGACACAGGGGCCAGCGGGGACAGGAGGTGACACCGCGGGAAGAGCTGCCCCCATCCCCCCCCCATCATCCCTGCCGAGGTGACACCTGGGGACACCGCCAGGGGTGGTCCCGGGGGGCGTGTCCCAGCCGCCGGAATTCCCGGAATTCCCGGAATTCCCGGAATTCCCGGCTACCTGTCTGGGCCAGCTCCAGCAGCCGCGCCTCCTCGGGGTCCCGCTCCTCGTCCTCGGGGGGTGGTGGCACCGCCGATGTCCCCGTGTCACCCTCGGGGGCTGCGGGGGGGGAAGGGGGCGGGGCTGTCGCTGATGACGTCACCGATGTCCCCGCCCGGGGGGGACGCGGGGACACGAGCGGGGGACAGCGCAGGGCCACGGGGGTCACCCGGCCCTGTCCCCGTGTCCCCAGCCCCGTGTCCCTGTCCCCAAGTGTCCCCATCCCTGTCCCCAATGCCCCCCATGTCCCTGCCGCCAGAACTGTCCCCGTGTCCCCAAGCCCTGTCCCTGTGGCCCCAAGTGTCCCCAGGTGTGTCCCCAGGTGTCCCCAGGTGTCCCCAAGTGCCCCCAGGTGTGTCCCCAGGTGTCCCAGCAGTGTCCCCAGGTGTCCCAGGTGTGTCCCCAGCTGTCCCCAGGTGTCCCAGGTGTGTCCCCAGGTGTCCCCAGGTGTCCCAGCAGTGTCCCCAGGTGTCCCCAAGTGCCCCCAGGTGTGTCCCCAGGTGTCCCCAGGTGTCCCCAGGTGTCCCCAGGTGTCCCCAGGTGTCCCCACCTCTGCGGGCCTCCCTCAGGGAGCTGCTCAGCACCGTCCACCACTGCTGCGCCTCGCGCTCCTCGGGGAACCGCAGCGCCACCACCGTCCCCTCCGTCCCCTCCTGCGTCCCCGCGGGGGCTGGTGTCGCCGATGTCCCCAGGGATGTCCCCGATGTCCCCAGGGCCGTCCCCGATGTCCCCAGGGCCGTCCCCAGGGGCGGCAGCTGCAGCTGGTGGCTGGCGGGGCCGCACACGTGGTAGGAAACGTCCCGCAGGTCAAACTCGGCCACGGGCTGCGGGGACACGGGGACAGGGACAGGGGGACAGGGGGACACGGGGACACGGGGACACGGGGACAGGGACAGGGGGACAGGGGGACAGGGACAGGGACAGGGACAGGGGGACACGGGGACAGGGACAGGGGACAGGGACAGGGACAGGGGGACAGAGGGACAGGGACAGGGGGACACGGGGACAGGGACAGGGGGACAGGGACAGGGGGACAGAGGGACAGGGACAGGGACAGGGACAGGGACACGGGGACAGGGGGACACGGGGACAGGGACAGGGGGACATGGGGACAGGGACAGGGACAGGGGGACAGGGACAGGGGGACAGGGGGACAGGGACAGGGGGACAGGGGGACAAGGGGGACAGGGACAGGGAGACACGGGGACAGAGAAATGGGACAGGGACAACAGAAGAGCAGGGTCACCACGGGGTCACCACGGGGTCACCACGGGGTCACCACGGACTCGGGTCACCCTCAGACCCACTGGGGTGCCCTGGTCACCCCTGGGTCACCCCTGGGTCACCTTTGGGTCACCCCGGAGGTGACAATCGGGAGAACGCCGGTAAAAACGCCGCCCCCCCGCCCCCCGCCATGTCCCCGGGCCCCTCCCCTCCCCCTCACCGCGCCGCCCCCCGCCTCCGCCAGCCGCAGGCCCAGGCGGAAGCGCCGCCGCCCCTGGGCTCCCGGTGCGACGCTGAGCTGCAGGCGGAGCGCGGCGCCGGCGGAGGCGGCGGGCAGGAGGCGGCAGGGCTCGGCCAGCTCGGCCCGGGCCGCCATCAGCACCGTGGAGGCGGCGGGAACCGGGCCGGGCCCGGGCGCTCCGGGCGCCGCCATGACGGCGCCGCCGCCACTTCCGGCTTCCCGCCCGCGTCCCACGGTGGCCGACGAGGGTCGGTTGCCGAGGGGGAGGAGCGTTTCGCGCTGGCCGCGCCCCCCCCGGCGCGGCTGTGATTGACAGCTGCTCCCCCCGTCTTTGTCCGCGCCGGCCAATCAGAGCGCCGAGCGCCCCCGCGGTGGGCGGGACCGCGGGCTCTACGCGGAGCGACGTCGATAGCAGCCAATGAAATGCGAGCGTTGCGGTGATTGCCAGGCGCTGTGACCAATGGGATGGCGGGCCGCCGGCGCCCCTCGGGCGGGGCGGGCGCGGGCGGGGCGGGGCCGCCGCTGTTGCCGTCCGGTGCCGCAGGAGAAGGTCGCCCGCCCGCCCGCTCGCTCCGGGGCCACTCCCGGCATCTCGCTCCCGCCGCTCCCGCCGTCCCGAGCACTCGGGGACATGTCGAGGTGGGCGGAAGCCCGGTGGGCCGGCGCCGGACGGCGGACGGCGGCCGCGGCGCGCTCGCCCTCCTCGAGCTTTCCCCGGAGACGCCTCCTTTTACACGCGCCCCGAGCCTGAAGGCGCTGCCGCGGCGAGGAGGCACCGACAAGGAGCGGGACGCGCCGGTGAGTCCGCTCGGCCTGCGCGCCCCCTTCCCCTGCGCGCCCTGACGCTTGGCGGACCACAGCTCCCGGCGTGCCCCGCGCCGCCCAGGCGCGGCCCGCCACCGCGCGCTGCCGCGGGGCAGGATGGGAGCGCTAGTCCGGCCGGAGCGGGGCTGCGCCGCTCGCGCGGGGCATGCCGGGAGCCGTAGTCCGCCCAACGGCGCTCTGCCGGGCGCCGCGCGGGGCATGCCGGGAGCCGTAGTCCGTCAGTGGCGCTCTGCCGGGCGCCGCGCGGGGCATGCCGGGAGCTGTAGTCCAGCGCGCGGGGCACGCCGGGACGCCGCTTCCTGTGGCGCCGCCCGGGACCGGGGAGAGACTTTTCCGCGTCTTTTTCTTCCTCTTTTTCCTCTTTTTTTCTCTTTCTCTTCTGTTTTTTGTTCCTTCTCTTTTCGTTTCTTCCCCTTTCCCTCTCCTCCCGCGTTTCTTTTGGTTTTGTTTTTTCTTTCTTTTGTTTTTTTCCCGTTTCCCCCTTTTTTTTTGTTGTTGTTGTTGTTTTTTTATTTCCTGTTTCTTCTCATTCCCTTTTCCCCCGCAGGGGTTGGAAAAATCCCTCCCGGTGCCCCTCACATCCCTCCCCTTCCCCTGCAGCTGCTGCACCGGGAATTTCTCCGGGAATTTCTCCGGGAATCTGCACCGGGAATCGCTGCGGGAGGATGAAGCTGCTGGAGAATTCCAGTTTCGAGGCCATCAACTCCCAGCTGACCGTGGAGACGGGCGACGCTCACATCATCGGCCGGTGGGAAATCTGGGAATTCTGCCCCCAAAAAATCCTCCGGGAAATTTGGGAATTCTGGCCCGAAAAAGCTCCGGGAAATTTGGGAATTCTGTCCCAGTTTATCCCAGTTCATGCCCAGGGAATTCAATCCCGGCCTCTCATCCTCTTCCAAACAAGGAGCTTTGTCCCAAAATCCCATCAAACCGATGGGAAACCATTCCTGGATCCCAAATCCTTTCCGTTTTTCCCAAAAAATCCTTGGGAAAAAGCCCTGGAAAAACCCCTGGGAGGGCTCTGGGATCCCCTGGGATATTCCTGGTCATTCCCTGGATGGTTTTCCCTGGTTTTTCCCCGTTTTCCCTGGAGCAGGCCCTGGGTGGTTCTCAGGGATCCTCTGGATCATTCCCTGGGTGGTTTTCCCTGTTTCTTTTCCCCGTTTTCCCTGGAGCAGGCCCTGGGTGGTTCTCAGGGATCCTCTGGATCATTCCCTGGGTGGTTTTCCCTGTTTTTTCCCCGTTTTCCCTGGAGCAGGCCCTGGGTGGTTCTCAGGGATCCTCTGGATCATTCCCTGGGTGGTTTTCCCTGTTTTTTCCCCGTTTTCCCCGGAGCAGGCCCTGGGGGGCTCAGGGCTCCGTGTTTCCCGCCCAGGATCGAGAGCTACTCGTGCAAGCTGGCGGGCATCGACAAGCAGCTCTTCAAGCAGTTCTGCCAGGAGGGGCAGCCCCACGCCCTGGAGGCGCTGTCCCCGCCCCAGACCGCCGGGATCAGCCCCGGCAGGTGCCGCCGCCGCGGTCGGGATCGGGATCGATCGGGATCGGGATTGGGATTGGGATCAGGATCGATCGGGATTGGGATTGGGATCGGGATTGGGATTGATCGGGATTGGGATCAGCCCCGGCAGGTGCCGCCGCCGCGGTCGGGATCGGGATCGGGATTGGGATAGGGATTGGGATCGGGATTGGGATTGATCGGGATTGGGATCAGCCCCGGCAGGTGCCGCCGCCGGGGTCGGGATCGGGATCGGGATCGGGATCGATCGGCATTGGGATCGGGATTGGGATTGGGATCGGGATCGATCGGGATTGGGATTGGGATCGGGATTGGGATTGGGATCGGGATTGGGATCAGCCTCGGCAGGTGCCACCACCGGGATCGGGATTAGGATTGATCGGGATTGGGATTGATCGGGATTGGGATTGGGATTGGCATTGGGATTGATCGGGATTGGGATTGATCGGGATTGGGATTGATCAGGATTGGGATTGGGATCGGGATTGGGATCAGCACCAGCAGGTGCCGCCGCCGGGATCGGGATCGGGATCGGGATCGATCGGGATTGGGATCGGGATCGGGATCGATCGGGATTGGGATCGGGATCGGGATCAGGATTGATCGGGATTGGGATTGGGATTGGGATTGGGATTGATCGGATTGGGATTGGGATTGGGATTGATTGGGATTGGGATCGGGATTGGGATTGATCGGGATTGAGATTGATCGGGATTGGGATTGGGATTGATCGGATTGGGATTGGGATTGATTGGAATCGGGATTGGGATCGGGGTTGGGATTGGGATTGATCAGGATTGGGATTGGGATCGGGATCGGGATCGTGATTGGGATCAGCCCCGACAGGTACCAGAGCCGGGATCGGGATCGGGATTGATTGGGATCGGGATTGGGATTGGGATAGGGATTGGGATTGGGATCAACCCCAGCAGGTACCGGGGCTGGGATCCGGGATTGGGATTGAGATTGATCGAGATTGGGATTGGGATCGGGATTGATCGGGATCGGGATTGGGATTGGGATTGGGATTGATCGAGATTGGGATTGGGATCGGGATTGGGATTGGGAGCAGCCCCGGCAGGTACTGGAGTCGGAATCGGGATTGGGATTGATCGGGGTCGGGATTGGGATCAGGATTGATCGGGATTGGGATTGAGATTGGGAGCAGCCCCAGCAGGTACTGGAGTCAGGATCGGGATTGGGATTAGGATTGGGATCTGGGGATCTGGGATTGGGCTCGGGATCAGGATCCGGGATCGGGATTGGGATCCAGGCACCAGGATCGGCAGCGGGATCACGGGATCTGGGATCAGGATCTGGGACTGGGATCAGGGGATCAGCCCCGGGGTCAAGACCAGGATCCGGGATCAGCCCCGGCAGGTACGGGAGTGGGATCGGGGATCAGGGGATCCGGGATCAGCGCTGGCATTGTGGGATTGGGATGCCGCATTCCCTGATGACACTGGTGACACCCTGGTGACACCCTGGTGACACTGGTGACGCTGTGGTGACACTTGTGACGCTCTGGTGGCGTTGGCGACACCCTGGTGTCCCCCCCAGGCCGGGGGACAGTCCCCTGAGCGACACGGTGTCCCTGTGACACTCTGCTGACACTGGTGACACTGTGGTGACACCGGTGACACTGATGACACTGTGGTGACCCTGGTGACACTGTGGTGACACTGACGGCGTCCCCAGGCCGGGGGACAGTCCCCTGAGCGACACGGTGTCCCTGTGACACTCTGCTGACACTGGTGACACTGTGGTGACACCGGTGACGCTGTGGTGACAATGGTGACACTGTGGTGACCCTGGTGACACTGTGGTGACCCTGGTGGCACTCCGGTGACACTGGTGACCCCCTGGTGACATTGGTGACGCTGTGGTGACCCTGGTGGCACTGTGGTGATCCTGGTGGCACTGTGGTGACACTGATGACACTGTGGTGACCCTGGTGACACTGTGGTGACACTGACGGCGTCCCCAGGCCGGGGGACAGTCCCCTGAGCGACACGGTGTCCCTGTGACACTCTGCTGACACTGGTGACACTGTGGTGACACCGGTGACGCTGTGGTGACACTGACGGTGTCCCCAGGCCGGGGGACAGTCCCCTGAGCGACACGGTGTCCCTGTGACACTCTGCTGACACTGGTGACACTGTGGTGACACCGGTGACGCTGTGGTGACACTGACGGTGTCCCCAGGCCGGGGGACAGTCCCCTGAGCGACACGGTGTCCCTGTGACACTCTGCTGACACTGATGACACTGTGGTGACCCTGGTGGCACTGTGGTGACCCTGGTGACACTGTGGTGACACCGGTGACGCTGTGGTGACACTGACGGTGTCCCCAGGCCGGGGGACAGTCCCCTGAGCGACACGTGCAGCCGCAAGACGCTGTTCTACCTGATCGCCACCCTGAACGAGGCCTTCCGACCCGACTACGACTTCAGCGCCGCCAAGAGCCACGAGTTCAGCCGCGAGCCCAGCCTCAACTGGGTGGGCACTGGGACACACGGGGGGACTGGGACAAACTGGGACAAACTGGGACACACTGGGGGGACTGGGGGGACTGGGAGGGACTGGGGGGACTGGGACAGACTGGGGGGACTGGGGGGACGGGGAGGGACTGGGACACACTGGGACACACTGGGGGGACTGGGGGGACTGGGACAAACTGGGACACACTGGGGGGACGGGGAGGGACTGGGACAAACTGGGACACACTGGGGGGACGGGGAGGGACTGGGACAAACTGGGACACACTGGGGGGACGGGGAGGGACTGGGACACACTGGGACACACTGGGGGGACTGGGGGGACTGGGACAGACTGGGACGGACTGGGACACACTGGGGGGACTGGGGGGACTGGGAGGGACTGGGACAAACTGGGACACACTGGGGGGACTGGGACAGACTGGGGGGACTGGGGGGACTGGGACAGACTGGGACGGACTGGGACACACTGGGGGGACTGGGAGGGACTGGGACAAACTGGGACACACTGGGGGGACTGGGAGGGACTGGGGGGACTGGGACAAACTGGGGGGACTGGGACAAACGGGGGACTGGGGGGACTGGGACAAACTGGGACACACTGGGGGGACTGGGAGGACTGGGACAAACTGGGACACACTGGGGGGACTGGGGGGACTGGGACACACTGGGACACACTGGGGGGACTGGGACAGACTGGGACGGACTGGGACACACTGGGGGGACTGGGAGGGACTGGGACAGACTGGGACACACTGGGACACACTGGGACACACTGGGGGACTGGGACAGACGGGGGGACTGGGACAGACTGGGACAAACTGGGGGCACTGGGACAAACTGGGGGGACTGGGAGTGACTGGGGGGACTGGGATGGGACGGGAGAGCCACAAGTTCCGCCCACACCCCCATTCCCGTGTCCCACATCCCCATTCTTGTGTTCCCATGTCCCACGTGACCGTGTCCCCATGTCCTGTGTTCCCCATGTCCGTGTCCCGTGTCCCCGTGTCACTCACCCATGTCCCCGTGTCCCCATGTCCGTGTCCCCATGTCCCCGTGTCACCGAGCCGTGTCCCTGTGTCACTGAGCGGTGTCCCCGTGTCCCCATGTCCCAGTGTCCCCGTGTCACCGAGCGGTGTCCCCATTCCCATGTCCCGTGTTCCCCGTGTCACTCAGCTGCGTCCCCGTGTCCCGTGTCCCCATGTCCGTGTCCCCGTGTCCCTGTGTCACCGAGTGGTGTCCCCGTGTCACTCACCCGTGTCCCCGTGTCCCCATGTACCGTGTCCCCATGTCCATGTCCCCGTGTCACTCACCTGTGTCCCCGTGTCCCGTGTCCCATGTTCCCCGTGTCCCTGTGTCACTGAGCGGTGTCCCTGTGTCACTCAGCCGTGTCCCCATGTCCCGTGTCCCCATGTCACTGAGTGGTGTCCCAGTGACACTCAGCCGCGTCCCCGTGTCCCGTGTCCCTGTGTCACTCACCCACGTCCCCGTGTCACTCAGCCATGTCCCCGTGTCCCCATGTCCCGTGTCCCTGTGTCACCAAGCGTGTCCCCGTGTCACCAAGCAGTGTCCCTGTGTCACTCACCCTGTGTCCCCGTGTCACTCAGCCGTGTCCCCGTGTCACCGAGCGGTGTCCCCATGTCCCGTGTCCCCGTGTCACTGAGCGGTGTCCCTGTGTCACTCACCCATGTCCCCGTGTCACTCAGCCGTGTCCCTGTGTCCCCATGTCCTGTGTCCCCGTGTCACCGAGCGGTGTCCCCATTCCCATGTCCCGTGTCCCCGTGTCACTCAGCCGTGTCCCCGTGTCCCCATGTCCCGTGTCCCCGTGTCACTCACGCTGTGTCCCCGTGTCACCGAGCGGTGTCCCCGTGTCACCGAGCGGTGTCCCCGTGTCACTCAGCCGTGTCCCCATGTCCCGTGTCCCCGTGTCCCCATGTCCCGTGTCCCCGTGTCACCGAGCGGTGTCCCCGTGTCACTCAGCCGTGTCCCCATGTCCCGTGTCCCCGTGTCCCCATGTCCCGTGTCCCCGTGTCACCGAGCGGTGTCCCCGTGTCACCGAGCGGTGTCCCCGTGTCACTCAGCCGTGTCCCCATGTCCCGTGTCCCCATGTCCTGTGTCCCCGTGTCACCGAGCGGTGTCCCCGTGTCACTCAGCCGTGTCCCCATGTCCCGTGTCCCCGTGTCACCGAGCGGTGTCCCTGTGTCACTCACGCCGTGTCCCCGTGTCACTCAGCCGTGTCCCCGTGTCACCGAGCGGTGTCCCTGTGTCACTCAGCCGTGTCCCCATGTCCCGTGTCCCCGTGTCCCCATGTCCCGTGTCCCCGTGTCACCGAGCGGTGTCCCCGTGTCACCGAGCGGTGTCCCTGTGTCACTCACGCCGTGTCCCCGTGTCACTCAGCCGTGTCCCCATGTCCCGTGTCCCCGTGTCACCGAGCGGTGTCCCTGTGTCACTCGCCCTGTGTCCCCGTGTCACTCAGCGGTGTCCCCGTGTCACCGAGCGGTGTCCCCATGTCCCGTGTCCCCGTGTCACTCACGCCGTGTCCCCGTGTCACTCAGCGGTGTCCCCGTGTCACCGAGCGGTGTCCCCATGTCCCGTGTCCCCGTGTCACCGAGCGGTGTCCCTGTGTCACTCACGCCGTGTCCCCGTGTCACCGAGCGGTGTCCCCGTGTCACCGAGCGGTGTCCCCGTGTCACTCAGCCGTGTCCCCGTGTCCCCATGTCCCCGTGTCACTCAGCGGTGTCCCCATGTCCCGTGTTCCCGTGTCACTCAGCCGTGTCCCTGTGTCACTCGCCCTGTGTCCCCGTGTCCCCGTGTCCCGTGTCCCCGTGTCACCGAGCGGTGTCCCCGTCCCCGGCAGGTGGTGAACGCCGTCAACTGCAGCCTGTTCTCGGCCGTGCGCGAGGATTTCAAGGCGCTGAAGCCGCTGCTGTGGGACGCCGTGGACGAGGAGATCTGCCTGGCCGAGTGTGACATCTACAGGTACCGGGGCGGATCCCGGCCCTTCCCGGGGAATTCTGGGGCATTCCCGAGGGATCCCGGCCCTTTCCCATGGAATTCCAGCCTTTCCTGAGGGATTCTGACCCTTCCCTGAGGGATTCCAGCCCTTTCCCGAAGGATTCTGTCCTTTCCCGGGGAATTCCAGCCTTTCCCATGCAATTCTGATCCTCCCCATGGAATTCCGGCCCTTCCCGAGAAATTCCAGCCTTTCCTCAGGGACTTCAGGCCTTCATGGGGGATTCCAGCTTTTCCCATGAAATTCCAGCCCTTTCCTGTGGAATTTTGGCTTTTCCTGAGGGACTCTAGCCATTCCCCAAGGAATTCCGGCCTTTTCCCGTGGAGTTCCAGCCCTTCCTGAGGGATTCCAGGGATTCCCAAGGGATTCTTTCCTTCCCTGTGGAATTTTGGTCTTTCCTGTGGGATTCCCGCCTTCCCTGATGGATTCCACTCTTTTCCCCCGGAATTCTGGCATTTCCCAATGAATTCTGGCCTTTTCCCCATGGGATCCCAAACTTTCCTGAGGGATTCCAGCCTTTTCCCATGGAATTCCAGCCTTTCCTGATGGATTCTGGCCCTTCATGAGGGAGTCTGACTCTTCCCGAGGGATTCCGGCCTTTCCCGAGGGATTCCAGCCCTTCCCGTGGAATTCAGCCTTTCCCAACCCCCAGGAATTCCCAACCCCCCCCCCAGAATTCCCGTTTTTCCCGTTTTTCCCAGCTACAACCCCGACCTGGACTCGGATCCCTTCGGGGAGGACGGCAGCCTCTGGTCCTTCAATTATTTCTTCTACAACAAGAGGCTGAAGAGGATCGTCTTCTTCACCTGCCGCTCCATCAGGTGAGCCCCCAATTCCCGGGAATTCCCCGCAATTCCAAGGGGATTTTCCCGCAATTCCAAGGGGGATTCCCTGGAATTCTGAGGAGGATTCCCCAGAATTCCTGGGGTCTTTCCCAAGGGGATTCCCTGGAATTCCAGGAGCCATTCCTGAGGGGATTCCCCGGAATTCCAAAGGGATTCTCTGGAATTCCAGTGGTTGTTACCAACGACATTCCCCACAATTCCAGAGGCTCTTCCTGAGGGCATTCCCTGGAATTCTGGGGGGTGTTCCCGAGAGCATTCCCCAGAATTCCAGAGGCCGTTCCCAAGGGGATTTCCCCAGAATTCCAAGGAGATTCCCTGGAATTCTGGGGGCTGTTCCCAAAGGGATTCCCTGGAATTCCAAGGGTCATTCCCAAGAGCATTCCCCAGAATTCCAGGGACATTCCCAAGGGGATTTTCCTAGAATTCCCAGGGGGATTCCCCAGAATTCCGAGGGGGGATTCCCTGGAATTCTGAGGGGGATTTTCCCACAATTCCGAGGGGGATTTTCCCACAATTCCAAGGGAATTCCCTCGAATTCTGAGGGGAAATTCCCTGGAATTCTGAGGGGGATTTTCCCACAATTCCGAGGGGGATTTTCCCACAATTCCAAGGGAATTCCCTCGAATTCCGAGGGGATTCCCCAGAATTCCGAGGGGAGATTCCCTGGAATTCTGAGGGGGATTTTCCCACAATTCCGAGGGGGATTGCCCCACAATTCCAAGGGAATTCCCTGGAACTCCGAGAGGATCCCCCAGAATTCCGAGGGGGATCCCCCCAGAATTCTGAGGAGATCCCCCAGAATTCCGAGGGGAGATTCCCCGGAATTCCGAGGGTGATTTCCCCACAATTCCAAGGGAATTCCCTGGAATTCCGTGCCCCGTTCCCCCCGCAGCGGCTACACCTACACCCGCGCGGACACCGGGAACGAGCTGGACATGGACCTGGGCGAGGGCGACGCCGGCAAGGGCGGCAGCGGCGACCCCGAGGGCGGCGGCATCGAGGAGGACAGGTGGGCGGGGCCGGGGCGGGGCGGGCGTGGCCCAGGTGAGGCAGGTGACCCTGCCCGTGCCCTCGCTGCAGGCTGCAGGTGATGTGCATGTGAGATTCCCGCCGGCATCCGGGACGTCGGGATCGGAACCGGCAACGGGGACCGGGAACGGAACTGGGAATGGGAATGGGAATGGAACCAGGAATGGACTGGGAATGGAACCAGCACTGAAAATTGGACTGGGAATGGAACCGGGAATGGAACCAGCACTGGGACTGGGAATGGAACCAGCACCAGGAATGGGACTGGGAATGGAACCAATGGAACCAGCACTGGGACTGGAAATTGACTGGGAATGGAACCAGCACTGAAAATGGGACTGGGAATGGGACTGGGAACTGAACCGGGAACGAGAACGGACCCAGGACCAGGAATGGGACTGGGAATGGACCCAGAACCAGGAATGGGACTGGGAATGGATCCAGAACCAGGAATGGGACTGGGAATGGATCCAGAACCAGGAATGGGACTGGGAACCGAACCAGGACCAGGAATGGGACTGGGAACAGAACCAGGACCGGGAATGGGATTGGGATTGGACCCAGAATCAGGAATGGGACTGGGAACGGATCCAGAACCATGAATGGGATTGGGAACGGACCCAGAACCAGGAATGGGATTGGGAACGGACCCAGAACCAGGAATGGGACTGGGAACGGACCCAGAACCAGGAATGGGACTGGGAATGGAACCAGCACTGAGAATGGCGCCAGGAAAGGACCTGGGAATGATGGAATCGGCACCAGGACTGGCAACCAAACCAGCATTGGCACCGGGAACAGAACGGGGAAAGGACCCGGCCCTGTCCCGGCACTGCTGGTCCTTCCTGAGCCGTGTCCCCCCTCCCGGTGTCCCCGTGTCGTCCCCCCCCCCCCGGACACTGGAGCCCCCCCAGGAATCCCGGAGCTCCGGGAAGCTTTTGCTGCACTTTATGGCTCCTGCCCTCGGCTGCACTGATCCCCATCCCACCTGTCCGGGCTCCATCCGTCCATCCCGGGGGAAAATCCCAAATCCCACCCCCCAAAAACTGCCTCCCCTCCCCATCCCCGCCCCGAGTCCGTGTGTTTCAAGAGTTCGGCTTTTGCTCTCCGCCTGCTCCAGCTCTGCTTTCCCTGCTGGGATCCATCTCACCTGGGCCAGGTGAGCCCGGCGCCTGAGGCGGAGGGGTCCCAACTGCGCCTCCCTTGGGCTCTGGATCCCGAAGATTCCATCCGCACTTCCCTTGGGATCTGGAGCAGGGGGATCCCACCTGCGCCTCCCTGGGAGTTGAATTCCAACGGAATGCGGGAGCGGGGGGGAAGCTCCGCTCTCATCCCGAGGGAGACGCTGGACTCTGATCCAGGCTCTGATTCTGGCCCTGTCCCCACTCCGGATCCGGGATCCGCCTGACCACGCACAAGGAGGGGCCGCTGAGCCCCCCCAGAGCCCTTCCCACCCCCCCCAAGTTGGGGGGCGGTTCTGTGGGGATCCCGCTGTTCCCACCAGCAGCTCTCCCAGCCTCAGGAGAAACCGGTTTCAATTTCAAACCTCCGGGAAATCGGGGTTTGTGCTCCCCCCAAATCCCCCCTCCCCGGGAAGTCGGAACTCCGCCCCAATAAAGGATTTCTGGGATTTGCCCCCCAATTCCTGGGGGATCCCCCTGGGGGAGGAGTCCTGGCCCAGGGTGGGGGGTCCCCGGGGTGCCTCCTCTGCTTTATCCTTTTTATCCTCTGCTTTAATATCAATCTCCTCCTCTTTATTATCGCTTGGTTTTCCGTTCTCGTGGAATCCCAGGGCGGTTTGGGTTTGGAGGGACGTCAGGAATTGAAGAACTCTTTTTTCAGAATTTAACGATCGCGTTGTTCATCGGCACCTTCCGCTAATCCCGGAGCTGGGGCCTGCGGTGACACCTCATGGGGTTCGTGTGCCCAACACACGGACGGGTCGCCCCGGAATTGTCACGCGCCGAGAAATGTCTCGGTTAAGGCGACAAATGTCTGCCCAGGAAGGCGGGAGTGGAAAGAGAAGACTCCTCCCTCCAAATGAGTGCGACCGCGAAAACCGTGGGAAAGGAGTAACGGTTCTTTGCTGGGGAATATCCGAGCCAGAGCGGAACGAACGGCGCAAGAACGGGGCGCTTCCCACGCGCTGAGCGCCGGCCGCTGTTCTGGGGTGGGTGTGACCACAGCCGGCGGGGGGCGCTGCGGTGACGCACCCACGGCCGGCGGGGGGCGCTGCGGTGACGCACCCACGGCCAGCAGGGGGCGCTGCGGTGACGCACCCACGGCCAGCAGGGGGCGCTGCGGTGACGCACCCACGGCCAGCGGGGGGCGCTGCGGTGACGCACCCACGGCCGGCGGGGGGCGCTGCGGTGACGCACCCACGGCCAGCAGGGGGCGCTGCGGTGACGCACCCACGGCCAGCAGGGGGCGCTGCGGTGACGCACCCACGGACAGCAGGGGGCGCTGCAGTGACAGGCCTGTGGCCAGCAGGGGGCGCTGTGATGACAGACTCCCAACCAACAGGGGGCGCTATGGGGATGAACACATGGCCAGCAGGGGACACTGTGGTGACGCACCCACGGCCAGCAGAGAGCGCTGTGGTTACAGCAGGGGATGCTTCAGTAAAGGACCCGCGGCCAGCAGGGGGCGCTGTGGCGACAGACTCGCAGCCAGCAGGGGGCGCTGTGGCGACAGACTCGCAGCCAGCAGGGGGCGCTGTGGTGATGGACACACGGCCAGCAGGGGACACTGTATTGAAGGCATTGTGGCCAGCAGGGGGTGCTGCAGTGACACACCCCGGCCAGCAGGGGGCGCTGTGGTAAAGGATTTTGGCCAGTAGGGGGCAGTAAAGGCATTGAGGCCAGTGGGGGGCGCTATGGTGGCAGACTCACAGCCAACAAGGGGCGCTGCGGTGACACACCCACGACCATCAGGGGGCGTTGCAGTGGCACACCAACAGCCAGCAGGGGGCGCTGCTGTGCGAACTCACGGCCAGCAGGGGACACTGTATTGAAGGCATTGTGGCCAGCAGGGGGCGCTGCAGTGACACACCCTGGCCAGCAGGGGGTGCTGCGGTGGCGGACTCGCAGCCAGCAGGGGACACTGTGGTGAAGGATTTTGGGTCAGTAGGGGGCACTGCAGTGAAGGCATTGAGGCCAGCAGGGGGCATTGCAGTGACACACTCACAGCCAGCAGGGGGCGCTGTGGTGGCGGACTCACAGCCAGCAGGGGGCGCTGCAGTGACACACCCCGGCCAGCCGGGGGCGCTGCAGTGAAGGCACTGAGGCCAGCAGGGAGCGTTGCAGTGACCCACCCATGGCCAGCAGGGGGCGCTGTGGTGACACACTCCTGGCCAGCAGGGGCGCTGTGGTGATGGACTCGCAGCCAGCAGGGGGCGCTGCAGTGACACACCCCGGCCAGCAGGGGGCATTGCAGTGACACACTCACAGCCAGCAGGGGGCGCTGTGGTGACACACCCCGGCCAGCAGGGGGCGCTGCAGTGACACACCCCGGCCAGCAGGGGGCATTGCAGTGACACACTCACAGCCAGCAGGGGGCGCTGCGGTGACACACCCCGGCCAGCAGGGGGCGCTGCAGTGAAGGCACTGAGGCCAGCGGGGGCGTTGCAGTGACACACTCACAGCCAGCAGGGGGCGCTGCAGTGACACACCCCGGCCAGCCGGGGGCGCTGCAGTGAAGGCACTGAGGCGAGCAGGGGGCGTTGCAGTGACCCACCCATGGCCAGCAGGGGGCACTGCGGTGAAGGATTTTGGGCCAGCAGGGGGCGCTGCAGTGACACACCCCGGCCAGCAGGGGGCGCTGCAGTGAAGGCATTGAGGCCAGCGGGGGCGTTGCGGTGACACACTCACAGCCAGCAGGGGGCGCTGCAGTGACACACCCCGGCCAGCAGGGTGCGCTCACCAGCTTTTCACACCGGTTCAGTTCATTTCCATATCAGGGGTTAATTATCTAATCACAGCTTCATTTAATGACGTCACGGTCCCCCCGTTTTCTCCCCCCGCCCTGATTCACTTTCATTCACCCTTTTCGGGGCCGCGGTGTCCTTGCTTCAGGCCCGGAAGGATCGTTTTGGCTCACCGAAATGCGAAGTGAGCTCGCTAACGCTCCGAACGGTGCTCAGAGGTGTTTGAAAGGTTAATTAGCGATTAACTGCCGCCACGAGGATTGTTTCCATTTCCGCGCCGATCCCTAATTAATTTCTCTTACGCGTCTTTGCCGTGGCGTGAACTTTCTTTACCGGACGACACGCAAAACTATTGATCACTCCTCAAAACCTTGGTGGTGGTTGCGCGTTTGCCGAATTTTGTTTGCCAGCTGCGAGGTGGGATTTTGGGGGAGAAAAAGGCGCAGCGGGCTCAACTTAAAAGTTTATTAACACGCAGTAAGGAAAAAAGAAAAAACCTAAAAGGAAAAGAAAATGAAGCTTTTAAAATCTTTCTCCTCCTCCTCCTCCCCGCAAAGTGTTCGCTTTCCTCCAAACAACGGAGCGAAAAAACCTGCGACTTTCAGGTTTTATCGATGATTCAGGAGAGGGGTCTCTTGTTTGCCATGAAAATTTTTTTTTTTTTTCTACTGGCAACCTTAAAAAAAAAAAAAAAAAAAAAAAAAAAGGGTTTTTGTGGGTTGGAACTTGCGCAGAAACCAACCCGGAGAAAAATCTGCTTTTTTGTGGTCTCCTCCCATGAGCAGTTCCCCAAGCTGCTCAGGGGCGCCGGAACTCGGGCGCTTAGGGCGTCACCGTTTAAAGATAAGCATTTCTTCCGGGGCAAAGAATTCGTCACTTCGAAGAACAGAGACGTTTTCTCGCTTCTTTCACCGGTGCCGGAGCTTCTCGTCTCTCTCTCTCTCTGTTCAGGCATCTCGTGGGACCACAAGAATCGCAGATTCCGATTCGATACAAAAACCCCACAAATCGTTGTCCCAAATGCATCGTTTGCCGTGATTTTAGGGAGAGTCGACCTCATAGAGTTCGTTTCCGTAACTCAAACAAGGAAGTCCAGCCGGCAGGCAACTCCTTCATCCTTCCTCTTCTAATTAATTCTAATTAATCCTTTTTCTCACTCTCTCCATCTGATCGTGGTGCGAAATCTTCTCTGGGCTCCATCACTTTGTTTTCACTCCGGAAGTTTTATCTGCTGGCAGGAAAGAGAGTTAAAGCTTGCCCAGGCTTCCTTCTGGCTTTTTTAAAATAAACCGTTCCAGAGCCCTGGGGGCAGATTAAACATGTGAAAAACGAGTTAGAAAAATTTATAATTTTAATTTAAAAAATTTAAAAATGGACGATTTAGGGGGCAGAAAAGCAGAGGTATCTCGGCCGTGGGTGCCTCACCAGGAAAGCACGCTCGCTCCTTCAAAATCCTTGTTTTTTACGGATGAACCTTTTACAAACGCAATTTTTTTTCAAACATTCCTTTGAGTCCAGCTGTTCCCTTGGGTTTTTTTGATCCCTCTTCCTTCGAAACTTTGCCCCGTTGCACCAAATTAACATTTTATTGCATAAAAACCCTTGTTGGCGCCTGGTAGTTTTTCTGATACCGGGAGATCAATGAATTCCTTCTTGGAGCTTTTGTTCCACCGCTGTCTGGATCGTATCGATTTCAGGACTGCGGAAGGATCTTCTCTCTCTGGGTCTTCTGGTTTGGTCAGTTTAGAGATTTCAAAGTGAAAAAAAAAAAAAATCTAGCCTTTTAACTGTTAACACCACGTTGCTATCAGAAAATACATTCGCCACCTTCCTAAACTCTATTGATAAATAATAGAGGACGATTATGCGCACAAGATTCGTTTTAATAATTGCGAAAAGCCAACGTTATAATGCGCGTTTATAAATTTAATCGAAAAGCACCCGGGCGAGCTTTGTTTGAAGCGGGTGGACGTGGGGTAGAATTGATTGGCGTAAAGAGCTGTCTGTAAGCTTCAGCAGCACGCTGTTGGCTGAAAAGTTTTTAAGATTCTCTGTAACGAAGAAATCGGCGGCTGCTGCTTTTTCGCAGTTGTCTCCACCCCGGTAATGAGGCTGATGGTTCTTTAAAGACTGAGAACAGCGGCTCCGGCAGTCCCGCCCTGTTCCTGACTTCTCCAAGGCAGGAAACGAGAAGGACGGCGGGAGTGAACGCAAAATGGGGGAGAGAACTCAAAATGGCGGGAGTGAACGCAAAATGGGGGAGAGAACTCAAAATGGCGGGAGTGAACGCAAAATGGCGGAAATGAACTCAAAATGAGAGGAGAGAACTCAAAATGGCGGGAATGAACTCAAAATGGGGGAGATAACTCAAAATGGTGGGAAGGAACTCAAAATGAGAGGATAGAACTCAAAATGACGGGAATGAACTCAAAGTGGGAAGATAGAACTCAAAATGGCGGGAATGAACTCAAAGTGGGGGAGAGAACTCAAAATGGCGGGAATGAACTCAAAGTGGGAAGATAGAACTCAAAATGGCGGGAATGAACTCAAAATGGGGAATGAACTCAAAATGGCGGGAATGAACTCACTCAGAATGGTGGGAACGAACTCATGCGAAATGGCGGGAATGAACTCAAAATGAGAGGATAGAACTCAAAATGGCGGGAATGAACTCATAATGGCCGGAATGATCTCACTCAAAATGGCGGGAATGAACTCAAAATGAGAGGAGAGAACTCAAAATGGTGGGAAGGAACTCAAAATGAGAGGAGAGAACTCAAAATGACGGGAATGAACTCAGAATGGGAAGATAGAACTCAAAATGGCGGGAGTGAACTCAAAATGGGGGAGAGAACTCAAAATGGCGGGAGTGAACACAAAATGGGAGGATAGAACTCAAAATGGCGGGAATTAACTCAAAATGGCCGGAATGATCTCACTCAAAATGGCGGGAATGAACTCAAAATGGGGGAGAGAACTCAAAATGGCGGGAATGAACTCAAAGTGGGAAGATAGAACTCAAAATGGCGGGAATGAACTCAAAATGGGGAATGAACTCAAAATGGCGGGAATGAACTCACTCAGAATGGTGGGAACGAACTCACGCGAAATGGCGGGAATGAACTCAAAATGAGAGGATAGAACTCAAAATGGCGGGAATGAACTCATAATGGCCGGAATGATCTCACTCAAAATGGCGGGAATGAACTCACTCAAAATGGCAGGAATAAATGCAAAACGGTGGGAATGAACTCAAAATGGGAGGATAGAACTCAAAGTGGTGGGAATGAACACAAAATGGCGGGAATGAACTCAAAACAGGGGGAATGAAATCAAAATGGGGGGAAGAACTCAAAATGGCGGGTATGGACTCAAAATGGCTGGAATGAACTCAAAAAGGTGGAAATGAACTCACTCAAAATGACAGGAATGAACTTAAAATGGCCAGAATAAGCTAAGTCAAAATGGCAGGAATGAACTCAAAATGGTGGGAATGAACTCAAAATGGCGGGAATGAACTCACTCAAAATGGCGGGAATGAACTCACTCAAAATGGCGGGAATGAACTCACTCAAAATGGCGGGAATGAACTCACTCAAAATGGAGGTTCCCCTTCAGGGGTGGACGCCATTTTGTGTGGAGCAGGGAAGAGGGATGGGATCGAAAGACGGTGGAACGTGGGGGAGGAAAGAACTCGAGTAGCACAGGTCAGTCCTGAAGAGGGAACAGACGGGGACGGGAGATGACAGAAGGTCGGTAGCACTTCTGCGCCCTTTGGCCGATTCCGTCTCCTCACCCTCCCTGAAGGGACAAAGGGTTAACAACGGGCCGGGGGTGGAATATACAAACTGGGAAAGAGAATTTCAGTTTGGAATATTTAAAAGGACCCCTTAAACTGAACAGAAGAGGGGGAAAAACTTAATGAATAAACTCAACTTCTCACATGGAACTACTCCCCCGCTAAAATTACAGCTTCCCCAACCCGCACACTGACGTTTCCTTCCAGCCTGGGAGATCACATTCCTCATGGCTGTCCCTGATGGAAAGGGATCATCCACCCACAAGACGCTAAAATGTAAAGCAACACAAAAATGCCTGGATCCCAGGCGGCTTCCCCGCGAACTGAAACTCAGGACCTGTGGTGGATCCAAACGGTCCAGAAGATGTCTTGTGGGGTTGTCAGTGCTGAGTCAGTCCTCCATCCCCTTGGAGGGTGTGGGGTCTCCCGTCGGCAAGAAGCTTAATAAAACTAAAGTCCTGCTTCACAGCTCTGTCCAGTGCCATGTCCAGCTCTGTCCAGTGCCATGTCCAGCTCTGCGCTCCTCAGGACAGGAGGGACATGGAGATCCTGCAGCAGGTCCAGCACAGGCTCTGAGGATGATGCAGGCACTGGTGCATCTCGCTCACCAGGCAAGGCTGCAGGAGCTGGAGCTGTGCAGCCTCAAGAGGACACACAGCTGACAGGGAACTTCATCCCTGTGTATGTGATGCCTTAGGATTTCCCTTTTATCTTTTCCAGCTCCTGTACTGCTTTAGTGTGCAACTCTAAAACTCCACAACTTTCAGCTGCTGTTCTCCGGTTTTATCCAGACAAAACAATTCCTGTCTAGGCCTGAAACTCATGGACACCTCACTGTCCCAGGTCCCGAAATGTATAAACAAAAGTGAGTTCAGGCATTAGCAAACTGTGGGAATATGACTTCATCGCCTGAAGCTGTAATTGGAGGATTAACCCCTGATATGTGAACAGACCAAACCAATAACTGTATGACAAACTCCTGACCATCGTCCATCTTGGGTGGAGCCTCTCAGAGGCTTCTGCCTGCCCCAGGTGTGTCTATTGAAGGCTTGGAATAAATCCCCGCTTTTATTCTCATAATCGTGTCTGGCCTCTGCCCCAGGCAGCCACTCCAAGGCATCCTATAAATATACAAATATACTGCACCTTCCCTGTGCCTCCGCCAATGGGGAAAGGAAGAGGGCAACGTATGGCTGAGAGTTTGGGATAAAAGGAGGCTGTGTCCTCTGAAACCTCGAGAGAGAAACCCCACGGGGGTCTGGCTGTGGAAACTCTGTCCCTTCATTCCAATAAAATTTCAAGGCTGTTTTGTGCACGCTTGGCTCTCCACAGAGCGGCTTTTCCCCACACGCTGGAGGTGCTGGGTCGAGCTGAAAGTCTGACTTAAAGAAAGATAAAAGGATGAAAAAGTATTTCCGCAACAGAAGTGTCTCAGAGCAGTGGAGAAAGAGATAAGGGGAACTCCAGTGTGGTTTTTGACAAGTTTTCGAAGGCAGAATGAGAAACACCTACCGAAACCAAAAGTTTGAGGGAAGGTCATGTGAGATATTGGGGCACTCTGTGAAAATCACCACTCAGATCCCTGTTTAGGAACTTTCCAGGACAAGAAGAGGATTCCCAGAGAGAGGCAGGGACATGTAAATGTTATGCGTTAACACAACTTGGTTTTTAGTTGAAGAAGAAAGAGTTTTCTCTAAGCACCTGTTAATTTCCTGCGGAAATGACAAAGACCTGACACACAAATTTTGACACACTAACACCTCAAATTACCACACAGAAAGCCGGATCTGCGTTTTTGAATGCACATATAAGCTTGAGATGATCTTGAGAATTTACTTTTCCTTCTGGCCCCAGGAGAAGGTAAGATGACTGCCCAGCTTCTTCCAGGACCACATCCAGCCTGGCCAAGGCTTTTCCGGTGACTCTTGGGCAGGGGAGGGGAGGAGAATATGTTCTGTCCCAGCCCAGATGGGGTTTCCAGCGGCTGTTACAACATCCTGCTGCGAGACTGTGGGGGCTGAGCCCCCCAACTCCTCTGGTGACTCCCAGGGGGAGGAAAAGGGTTGGGGCAGAAGCCCAGCCAGGTGAGAGATCGTGCAGCTGAGACCAAAAAGCGGCTCCGGAGCCGGGCAAGGGCCCCCCAGCAGCCAGAACCCCGAGATTTCGGCCCAGCTTTGGTGCAGCCTGGCCCTACCATCTTCAGCCACTTCCCAGGGAAGAACCATCGTGCCCTCGGCAGACCTGGGAGATGTTAACTCTTCGTGCCAGATGAGACTTACAGCAGCACTGGCCCTTCTCGGAGTGAGAACAGGCAGAGTGATGGAGGATCACTGTAAGGAGACACAGCAGGAAACTGAGGTCAGCGAAGAGAGAGTAAAAGGCTTAGGTTGGAGGGAGATTGAGGAGTTGCCTACTTTGGGCTGGATTTCTCTTGCGAGGCCATGGAGAACGGACTAAACTTCCCCCAGAACATACAGAATGCCTTTAGGGGGATGCAGAGTTCTAGTCATAGCCATGGACTGATACAATTGAGATTGAATGGAGACTTGTGGACAGAGGAAGACAAAGACAAAGTGACATGAAGCCCTTTGCTCCCAGGGAAAAAGAGACCTCTGTTGAGATGAAGATGATTTTGCAGATAGAGGAAGGGAAACTGTTTCATACTGGGAGAGGCATCCTAAATTTAGCAGACGTGGCCCGTACGCAGTTATGGGGAAAAGGTGCGAATGGCAGGGGCTCCACAGTTTGCAGAATTTCCGGGTGGCTGCAGATTTGTGACGTGGGAGCCAGCAGAGAACTGTTATCTCATGGTGGTGTCTCCATGGGAGTTTCTAAGAGAGGCTCCCCTCCCTAAGAACACATGAAATGGTGTTTTAGAGTGGTGAAATGGAGTGAAACTCCCAGGATTCGTCTCTTTATGTTGTCAGTGAGAAAGTCAATTGTGGTGAGGAGAGAGGAAGTGTTTTGAGAGTTTCATTTTGATTCTCATTCTTTTCTGTTGGTGTTTGTTAATGAATCTATTTTGACACCTTTTAAGATTTGGGCCGGCTTTGCTTTCCTCCCAATCCTATCCCACAGTCGGAAAAGGAGAAGATGGTTTCAACAAACGCTCAGACCGCTACACTGAATTGGGCGAACAGGAATTGGTGAACGCGAAACCATTACGGCAAATTATTTCCGGGAAAAGCGCAGTTTCTCTATTAGATAGAAGACTCATTTTAATGAATATTTATTTTTAGGATGGATAAATTGCCCATGGCAAAGTCTCCCTGAGTTGCAGGAGCCGGAGAGAGGCGCGGTGAGTCCGAGCTGCCCAAGAATTCCGGCTTTGTGATCCCTCCAGTTCTGTCCGGGAGTTCACTGCGGCCCATTCCGGTATCAGGGGCTGGGGGGACACTGGGGACACTTGGGGACACGGGATTGGTGGATTGGGATTGCGCTCCTGGGGGAGTCACAGGACTGGGATCGGGGTCATGGGTGCTCTGGGGGAAAGTGAGGGGGAACATGGGATGGTGGGAGTGGGATTGGGGTCCTGGGGGGCTGGGAGACACTGGGGGGCAGGGGGCGGTGCCCAGATTTGGGTTGAGGTCCTGGGGTGACACTGAGGGAACTGGGGACTGGGAGTGGGATTTGGGGTCTGGGGGTGGGCTGAGGGGACACTGGGGGGCTCAGGGAGTGACCCCAGGATTTGGGTCAGGGTCCTGGGGGGGCGGAGACTCGTAACCATGGCAGTAGGATTGGGCTTCTGGGGGGCCAGGAGGACACGGCACTGTGGGATTGGGATTGGGGTCCCTGTGGGGCTGGGGGATGTTGGGGAGGCCAAAGTAACCCCAGGACTGGGGATCAGGGAGCCCAGACATGTCCAGGGGTCTCCTGGCCAGGAGTGCCTCCCTTCCCCTGGGCTGACCCCACTCCCCTCCCCAGTCCCTCACCGAGGAACCCTCCCCATGTCCCCCTCCATGTCCCCTCTGTGTCCCCCAGTGTCCCACCCTGCTCCTGGTGGCCTCTCTCCTCCATGGCCCCCCTGGCTCTCACCCTGGCACTGCTGGCAATGACCGTGGCCACCGCGGCCAACATGGTGGTGCCTCTTGACATGGCCTGGGACTCCTTCGATGACCAGTACCGGGGCTGTGGCGCTGCCATGACCGCGGCGTTGCCGGCCCTCTTCCGCTCCGAGTTCCAGAAGAATCGTCACTTTGCCCGGGTCTGGGTGAAGGCCGTGACTGAGTGGCAGAGGCGGGACTCCCCTGTGTCCCCTCTGCCATCCCAAGCCCAGGCCATCGCCCTCACGGCCCTCACGATGGATGTACACAGTGTGTTCAACGACGCCCTGCGCAAGGCCGGCCGCTCCCCCCGGCAATACCGGGACAACTTCCCCTACAAAACGCTGCATTTCCTGCTGACCGACGCGCTGGCCACGCTGAGGGACGCTCACCCTGGGCAGTGTCTGGACGTGTTCCGTCGGGACTGCGGCGCCCAGTTCGCGGCCCAGCCGGGCGACACCGTCCGGTTCGGCGAATTCACGATAACGGCGCTGAGGAAAACGGAAGGCTGGTGCTCGGACGGGACAGAGTTCCAGGTGCGCACGTGCCAGGCTGCAGGAATACAATCCTTCTCGGAATATCCGGAACACGAGGGGGCGCTGATCCCGCCCTTCGAGACATTCGAGGTCACCGAAGTCACCCGGGAAGGGAACAAGACACAGATCCAGCTCCGCTCCATCGGGACCTTCAGCAAATACAACTGCGAGTGGCTGAAAGGTGACACCACAGGGGACAGCCTGGGGGATGGGGACACCCCCTGTGGCCATGGGGACACCCACGACAGGGCACAGGGGACACAGGGACACTCACTGGGCATGGGGGACATGGACAGGAGCACCCACTCTGGGTGGGGGGACAGGGACACCCAGTGCTGGGGACACCAAGGCTGGGGACACCCACTGAGGGCATGGGGACAGGGACGCCAATGACAGGGACAGGGATGGGGACCCCCACATCTGGGGGGACAGGGACACCCCTGACAGGGACAGGGATGGGGACCCCCACATCTGGGGGGACAGGGACACCCCTGACAGGGACAGGGATGGGGACCCCCACATCTGGGGGGGACAGGGACGCCAATGACAGGGACAGGGATGGGGACCCCCACATCTGGGGGGGACAGGGACACCCCTGACAGGGGCAGGGATGGGGACCCGCACATCTGGGGGGGACAGGGACACCCCTGACAGGGACAGGGATGGGGACCCCCACATCTGGGGGGACAGGGACACCCCTGACAGGGACAGGGATGACCCTGTCCCAACCCTGTCCCTCCCCGCCAAGGGCAGTGCTGTGGGGACAGGCCCTGTGTGCTGGAGGAGGGTGGGCCGGGACCCACCATGACACTTCCTGAACTCCTGTCACCCCCCGTCACCCCCATGGCACCCCCTGACTCCCCCGATCCCTGTCACCCCTAAGCCCACCATGACCCCCCTGACCTCCCTGACCCCTGTGCCCCCCCATAGCCCCCAACACCCTGTCACTTGTCACCTCATGCCCCCCATCTCTCCTGTCACCTCTAACCCCCCATTCCTGCCGTCCCCGACCCCCTCTTGGTCCGCCATGGTCCCCCTGATCCCCCTCTCTGTCCCACAGGTGGGAGCGTCCCCAGCGCCCCCTTCCACCTCGGAGGACTCCTCCTGGCCACCTCAGCCCTGGCAGTGGCCACCGGGATCCTCTGAGCCACGAGGCCAATGTCACCGAGGTCACCAAGGTCACTGTGGCCACCAGGATACCCAGAGAAACGAGGCCACCAAGGCTCCCAAGGCCACCACTGCCACTGTGGCCACAGTGGCCACCAAAGCCTTTGTGCAAAGCCGTGCTATTAAATATTCCTATCAGAAGAATTCTATCAAAGAATTCCATCAGAGCTACTTTATTAAACGACTCTATCAGAACAATTCCATTAAATAATTGCATTGAAGCAATCTTAATAAACGATTCTATCAGAACAATTCCAGTAAAGAATTCTATCCGAAGAATTCTATTAAATAATTCTATCACAATTATTTTATTAAACGATTCTATCAGAACAGTTCCATGAAATAATTGCATTGAAGCAACTTTAATAAACGATTCTATCAGAACAATTCCACTGAAGAATTCCACCAGAACAATTTTATTGAATAATTCCATTGGTACAATTTTATCAAATGATTCTATCGGAACATTTCCATGAAGGAATTCTGACCAAGCCAGCTGCCGCGGGTTTTGTAAAGAGCGTGTTATTCTATTCCATCTGGGTGGGGCAGAATTGCTTATCTTTGCCCAAATGGATCACTGTCCCTTATCAGATGGCGGAGTGCTGCTTATCTCTCTTCATTGTTTCACCGCTTCCATGGGAATGTCTTCTGCTACTGGACCATTGAGAGCTCACCAATGACGTTACACGTTACACTGCACTATTGCAGCTGCTCCACACGGGGAGGAGGAGCCAAACCATCTTCACCTGGATAAAAAGGAGCCACAGTCCCACTAGGGATCCAGTTTTCCCACCGGATCCCTGGAGGAAGACCGGACCCATCTCACCATTTCTGGACCCTTTTTCTCCAACGGGACTGTCTTGGTTTGGGAAGACAGGTATCTGCCCGGTAAAATTACAATCAGAGGCTCTTCGGCAAAGATTTGGGCAATAGGAATAGCAGTTCTTTACTAGTATGTATTACAAAGCAATAATAATGAACGGGTGGTGGTGCCTCTGTCCCCTTTTCTGTATTTTTTTTTCGTTCTTTTTCATTCTGTTTGTTTTTTCTTCCTCCCAGTGCTTCTTCTGTTGCCTTGCTTCAAATCAGGACCTTTGGAACTGGCCTGGAACTGATCATTCATGCTTTTCTAATAGCCCAGAGCAGCCCCTCCCCAGCTCCCTCAGCCACTCCTGGTGCTCCACACCCTTCCCAGCTCTGTCCCTTGCCTGGACATTCTCCAGCCCACCCAGGTCCTTCCTGAGGACATCCCTGCAGTGACAAGGGAGCGCAGAGGAAAAAGGGAGGAACGTTTATCCATAACCTCTCTGCAGATCGAGGTTTGAAAAATAAAACTTTAAGATGCCTCTGACAAAAACAACAGGAAGTGGTTTATTTCAGGGAAGGAGGCACCCTGGAGGAAAGGCGTTAAAAGAGCGGCAGCAGACACATCAAGTGAGTCAGCAGCAAATTTTGATAAATTTTTAATAGGCCAGGCGAGCAAGGATCAAAATTTTGATACGCTTTTAATACTCCAGGAAAGCAAGCAGCAATTTTTTCCCACTCCACGGCAAGCAGCAATTTTTTTGGATACATCAGGCGAGGCAGCCGAGGAGCTTTAGGAGGTGGCCATGACACTGGCACTCCCAAATCCCTCTGTCAGGAAGTGCCCAACCGGCCCCAGGCGCTGACCAGTCTCTGCTGTCCGTGCTGTCCGTGCTGTCCTGGCAGCTCCAGCCCTGCCCTGGCTGGTCCTGCTGTAACCACGGTGGCCATGGTGGCCTCAGTAGTTACAGTGACCGCGGGAGCCACAGTGGCCAGAGTGGCCTCATGAGTCACAGTGGCCACACTGGCCATGGTGACCTTGGTGATTCTAATGCCCAGAGAGGTCATGGTGGCCAAAGTGGCCACAGTGGCAACAATGGCCACAGTGGTCAGAGTGGCCAAAGTGACCATAGTGGCCACAGAGGCCTCAGTAGCCTTGGTGGCCTCATTTCTCTGCAGGTCCTGGTGGCCTTTGTGGTCATGGTGGCCACAGTGGCCTCTGAGACGACAGTGACCTCGGTGGCCTCGGGGCTCAGAGGGTTCCAGTGACCACTGCCATGGCCACGGTGGCCAGGAGATGCCCCCCGAGGTGGGGGGAGTTCCTGGGGAGGCTCCCACCTGGGAACACAAAGTGGGGCATCAGGGGCCATGAGGGGGGTGAGGGGTTATGGGGCCCTGAGGAGGGCCATGGGCGCAGGGACAGGGAATGGCACTGGGCAGACCTGGACACGGCACTGGGCAGACCTGGACACGGCACTGGGCAGACCTGGACACGGCACCGGACGGAGCTGGACGTACGGCCAGCACGCGGCAGGGTCAGTGCTCGGCAGCGCCGTCACTTTGTGCTGCCACCTGGTGGCGTCACGTGCGCGGCGTCGCCGTTTCCCCTGCTCGCTGCTGCCCTCCGGCGGGCGATTCCCAAACCACAACCCTCAGTATCTCCAAATCCCAGGCTCACGGATTCCCAGACCGGGACAGGCAGGAAGGGCCCAGCCTAGGGCACAGACAGGGTCGTCGGAGAGCACAGACTTGTGTCCAGATGGCGCCGCCAGGAACAGCCCTGCCCCCTCTTCTTGGTGCCCCTCTTTTTGTATATTTGTCTGTTTCTAGGATGTGCGAGCGGATCGTGACACCTTGGAGCGGCTGCCCGGAGCAGAGGCCAGACACGATTACCAGAATGAAAGTGGGGATTTGTTCAAAGCCTTCCATGGACACACCTGGGGCAGGGAGAACCCTCCGAGAGGCTGCGCTCAGGGTGGGCGATGGTCATGGACAAGTTTTTCATGCGGTTATCGGTTGGGTCTGTTTACATATCGGGTTAATCCTCCGATTGCAGCTTCCGGCAATGAAGTCACGTCCCCGCAGTTTTCAAACGCCCCAAGTCACTTTCATTGATACTTTTCGGGGCCCGAGACAGTGAGGTGTCCTTGAGTTTCCGCCTAGAGAGGAATCGTTCTGTCTGGATAATGTTGGGTGACCAGCAGCTGACAGGCTGTGGCGTTTTAGAGTTGCCGACCTTCTGCCACCTCCCGTCCCCTTCTGTCCCCGCCTCCGGACGGGCCCGCACAACCCATGCTGAGTTCTGTCCTCCCCCACGTTCCACCGTCTTTCGATCCCATCCCTCTTCCGTGCTCCACACAAAATGCGTCCGCCCCTGAAGGGGAACCGCCATTTTGAGTTCATTCCCGCCATTTTGAGTGAGTTCATTCCCGTCATTTTGAGTGAGTTCATTCTCGCCATTTTGAGTGAGTTCATTCCCGCCATTTTGAGTGAGTTCATTCCCGTCATTTTGAGTGAGTTCATTCCCGCCATTTTGAATGAGTTCATTCCCGCCATTTTGAGCGAGTTCATTCCCGTCATTTTGAGTGAGTTCATTCCCGTCATTTTGAGTGAGTTCATTCCCGCCGTTTTGAGTTCATTCCCGCCATTTCAAGTTAATTCCCGCCATTTTTAGTTCATTCCCGCCATTTTGAGTCAATTCCTGCCATTTTGAGTTCATTCCCGCCATTTTGAGTTCATTCCCACCATTTTGAGTTCATTCCCGCCGTTTTGAGTTCATTCCCGCCATTTTGAGTAAATTCCCGCCATTTTTAGTTCATTCCCGCCGTTTTGAGTTCATTCCCGCCATTTCAAGTTAATTCCCGCCATTTTCAGTTCATTCCTGCCATTTTGACTTCATTCCCGCCGTCCTTCTTGTTTCCCACCTTTGCGTCAGGTTCCACCCCACCGTCAAGTACCACCCCCAGGTCAGGACACTCCCCCTCTATCAGGAAGTCCCTCTATAGCACGGGCCCCGCCTCCTCTGATCCGGCCTCTTCCAGTTCCTGCACATCCGGAACCGGAAATGACGCCGGCAGGAAAGGCAGCCAAGGGCCCAGGGCACCAGGCCTTGCTGGTCAGCCAAAAGCCTTTCTCTGCTGCCATTGGGCAGGTTTCCTCTTTGGAGATAGCGAGAGGGGATGGCCCTGGTGCTAAATTGGGCTGAAACCAGCCCAAATCACCAAACTCAAATTGACAACTGAGGGTGAAGCACCAGAGCTGGGCCTGGCCGGCCATCAGCTGACCCTGGCCATGTCCAGTCCCCTCTCAGACAGAGGGGACTGTCTGGAATTCCTGCTTGGAATGAAATGTGTGTGAGGTCTCTCCCTCGGGAAGGGGAGGCTCCCCAAGGATCCTGCGCCAGGCTGAGAGAAAAAGACGTTCCCACGAGTGTTGGTGTGGGGAGTGACCTGGAGCCCTGCTCAGGAATTGTCTCCTTTTGCTGGTGTCTTGGTTTAGATGGACAGGGTTGGAGTCTCCCTTAAAATGTAAGCCCCTCCTCCCCTTTTCCAAAACATCAGAAATTTGCAATTAAAAGGCTGTCAGGCAAAGATTTTGGGAATACGTTTAGCAGGTCTTTACTAGAGATATAAAAATACAGATGCTGTCGTACAGAAGAATAAACGGACAAATAAACAAGAAACCCTAGAAAACCCTGACAGAGTCAGAAATACAACCTGACGCCCTGTTGGTCCTGGTGTTTGGAACAGTCCAAAGTCTGCCCTCCAGGAGCGGCGGATGTGGTTCTGTTGGAGTAGAGATGGTTCCGTTGGAGAAAAAGGGTCCAGAAATGGTGAGATGGGTCCGGTCTTCCTCCAGGGATCCGGTGGGAAAACTGGATCCCTAGTGGGACTGTGGCTCCTTTTTATCCAGGTGAAGATGGTTTGGCTCCTCCTCCCCGTGTGGAGCAGCTACAATAGTGCAGTGTAACGTGTAACGTCATTGGTGAGCTCTCAATGGTCCATTAGCAGAAGACATTCCCATGGAAGCGGTGAAACAATGAAGAGAGATAAGCAGCACTCCGCCATCTGATAAGGGACACTGACCCATTTGGGCAAAGATAAGCAATTCTGCTCCAATGGGATGGAATAATTTAATATGCTCTTTACAAAACCCATGGCAGGGAGGTGGGGCCTGCGCTAGGGAGGGACATCCTGATGAAGGGGGAGGGTCCTGACTCGGGGGTGGCACTCGACAGAAGGAGGGAACCCATCGCAGGGGAGGGACCTAATGCAAAGGTGGTAAACAAGAAGGATGTCGGGAATGAACTCAAAATGGCGGGAATGAACACAAAATGGCGGGAATGAACTCAAAATGGCGGTTCCCCTTCAGAGGCAGATGCCATTTTGTGTGGAGCAGGGAATAGGGATAAAATCAAGTGGGTGGAATGTGGGGAGTACAGGTGAGAAAACAAGGCACTCTGTGAAAATAACCACTCACATCCCTGTTTAGGAACTTTCCAGGACAAGAAGTGGATTCCCAGAGAGAGGCGGGGACATGTAAATGTTATGCGTTAACTCAGGTTTAAGGTAAAGAAGGAACAGTTTTCTCTAAGCGCCGGTTAATTTCCTGTGCATTGGACAGAGACCAATCAGAGGCCAGTTTTGGCATACTGACACCTCGTATAACCACTGGGAAGCTGGAGGCGTCTTTGTGAATACGCGTAAAATGTTGAGATGAGGCTGGGAACTTCCTTTCCCTTCCATCCTCAGAAGAGGTAAGATGACTGCCGAGCTTCTTCCAGGACCACACCCAGCCTGGCCAAGGCTTTTCCGGTGACTCTTGGGCAGGGGAGGGGAGGAGAATATGTTCTGTCCCAGCCCAGATGGGGTTTCCAGCGGCTGTTACAACATCCTGCTGCGAGACTGTGGGGGCTGAGCCCCCCAACTCCTCTGGGGACTCCCAGGGAGAGGAAAAGTGTGTGGGGAGAAGGCCAGCCACACGAGATTGTGCAGCTGAGACCAAAAAGCGGCTCCGGAGCCGGGCAAGGGCCACCCGGCAGCCAGAACCCCGAGATTTCGGCCCAGCTTCGGTGCAGCCTGGCCCTACCATCTTCAGCCGCTTCCTGGGGAAGAACTGCAGCATTGCGGCCGGAGTGTAAAATGTTGCTCCCTTCTCAAAGCGTGTCCTTCAGAAGCCGCTCCGAGCAGGCCAGAGGAACAGAAACTTCAAGCCCACGCACACACACACACGCCTCGGCGGAGGAAAGACAGGAAGGGCCTCCTGTATGGTATTTTCCAGCAAGGTTTGTTTCAGCATGCCGAAGGGATCGGGGACAGACGACCGAGACCATGTGCTGCTCTGGGGTTAAGGATGGGGTCAGTGGCCGATGGTCTGAGGGCACAGGGTACAAACGGTATGAGGGACGAACAGTCGGGGAGGGCAGGGTTAAGTGACCAATGAAGGAAGCAATCCAGGGTAGATCGGCAGTAGTTGTGCAAGGCACCACGAAGGAAGTCTTCTCTTTGAGCCTGGGCAGGGAACTCTGGGCAATCTTCACAGGGCAAAGACTGAAGTTTCCCTGAGGGGGTTTTTTGGGGTTCCCACAAGAAGCATCGTGCCCTCGGCAGACCTGTGAGACGTTAACTTTTTTCACGCCAGATGAGATTTACAGCAGCACTGGCCCTTCTCTGAGTGAGAACAAAGTGATTGAACTGTAAGGAGACACAGCAGGAAACTGAGGTCAGTGAAGAGAGAGTAAAAGGCTTAGGCTGGAGGGAGATTGAGGAGTTGCCTGCTTTGGGCTGGATTTCTCTTGTGAGGCCATGGAGAACGGACTAAACTTCCCCCAGAACATATAGAATGCCTTTAGGGGGATGCAGAGTTCTAGTCATAGCCGTGGACTGATACAAATGAGATTGAATGGAGACTTGTGGACAGAGGAAGACAAAGACAAAGTGACATGAAGCCCTTTGCTCCCAGGGAAAAAGAGACCTCTGATGAGATGAAGATGATTTTGCAGATAGAGGAAGGGAAACTGTTTCATACTGGGAGAGGCATCCTAAATTTAGCAGACGTGGCCCGTACGCAGTTATGGGGAAAAGGTGCTAATGGCAGGGGCTTCACAGTTTGCAGAATTTCCGGGCGGCTGCAGATTTGTGACATGGGAGCCAGCAGAGAACTGTTATCTCATGGTGGTGTCTCCATGGGAGTTTCTAAGAGAGGCTCCCCTCCCTAAGAACACATGAAATGGTGTTTTAGAGTGGTGAAATGGACTGAAACTCCCAGGATTCGTCTCTTTATGTTGTCAGCGGGAAAACCAATAGTGGGGAGGAGAGCAGAAGTGTCGTGAAAATTTCATTTTGATTCTCATTCTTTTCCGCTGGTGTTTGACAACAAATCTATTTTGACACCTTTTAAGATTTGGGCCGGCTTTGCTTTCCTCCCAATCCTATCCCACAGTCGGAAAAGGAGAAGAGGGTTTCAACAAACGCTCAGACCGCTGCACTGAATTGGGCGAACAGGAATTGGTGAACGCGAAACCATTACGGCAAATTATTTCCGGGAAAAGCGCTGTTTCTCTATTAGATAGAAGACTCATTTTAATGAATATTTATTTTTAGGATGGATAAATTGCCCATGGCAAAGTCTCCCTGAGTTGCAGGAGCCGGAGAGATCCGCGGTGAGTCCGAGCTGCCCAAGAATTCCGGCTTTGTGATCCCTCCAGTTCTGTCCGGGAGTTCACTGCGGCCCATTCCGGTATCAGGGGCTGGGGGGACACTGGGGACACTTGGGGACACGGGATTGGTGGATTGGGATTGCGCTCCTGGGGGAGTCACAGGACTGGGATTGGGGTCATGGGTGCTCTGGGGGAAAGTGAGGGGGAACATGGGATGGTGGGAGTGGGATTGGGGTCCTGGGGGGCTGGGAGACACTGGGGGGCAGGGGGCGGTGCCCAGATTTGGGTTGAGGTCCTGGGGTGACACTGAGGAAACTGGGGACTGGGAGTGGGATTTGGGGTCTGGGGGTGGGCTGAGGGGACACTGGGGGGCTCAGGGAGTGACCCCAGGATTTGGGTCAGGGTCCTGGGGGGGCGGAGACTCGTAACCATGGCAGTAGGATTGGGCTTCTGGGGGGCCAGGAGGACACGGCACTGTGGGATTGGGATTGGGGTCCCTGTGGGGCTGGGGGATGTTGGGGAGGCCAAAGTAACCCCAGGACTGGGGGTCAGGGAGCCCAGACATGTCCAGGGGTCTCCTGGCCAGGAGTGCCTCCCTTCCCCTGGGCTGACCCCACTCCCCTCCCCAGTCCCTCACCGAGGAACCCGCCCCATGTCCCCCTCCATGTCCCCTCTGTGTCCCCCAGTGTCCCACCCTGCTCCTGGTGGCCTCTGTCCTCCATGGCCCCCCTGGCTCTCACCCTGGCACTGCTGGCAATGACCGTGGCCACCGCGGCCAACATGGTGGTGCCTCTTGACATGGCCTGGGACTCCTTCGATGACCAGTACCGGGGCTGTGGCGCTGCCATGACCGCGGCGTTGCCGGCCCTCTTCCGCTCCGAGTTCCAGAAGAATCGTCACTTTGCCTGGGTCTGGGTGAAGGCCGTGACTGAGTGGCGCAAGAGGGACTCCCGTGTGTCCCCTCTGCCATCCCAAGCCCAGGCCATCGCCCTCACGGCCCTCACGATGGATGTACGCAGTGTGTTCAACGCGGATGTGCGTGTGGCCGGGCGCTCCCCCCGGCAATACCGGGACAACTTCCCCTACAAAACGCTGCATTTCCTGCTGACCGACGCGCTGGCCACGCTGAGGGACGCTCACCCTGGGCAGTGTCTGGACGTGTTCCGTCGGGACTGCGGCGCCCAGTTCGCGGCCCAGCCTGGCGACACCGTCCGGTTCGGCGAATTCACGATAACGGCGCTGAGGAAAACGGAAGGCTGGTGCTCGGACGGGACAGAGTTCCAGGTGCGCACGTGCCAGGGTGCAGGAATACAATCCTTCTCGGAATATCCGGAACACGAGTGGGTGCTGATCCCGCCCTTCGAGACATTCGAGGTCACCGAAGTCACCCAGGAAGGGAACAAGACACAGATCCAGCTCCGCTCCATCGGGACCTCCAGCAAATACAACTGCGAGTGGCTGAAAGGTGACACCACAGGGGACAGCCTGGGGGACGGGGACACCCCCTGTGGCCATGGGGACACCCACGACAGGGCACAGGGGACACAGGGACACTCACTGGGCATGGGGGACATGGACAGGAGCACCCACTCTGGGTGGGGGGACAGGGACACCCAGTGCTGGGGACACCAAGGCTGGGGACACCCACTGAGGGCATGGGGACAGGGACGCCAATGACAGGGACAGGGATGGGGACCCCCACATCTGGGGGGACAGGGACACCCCTGACAGGGACAGGGATGGGGACCCCCACATCTGGGGGGACAGGGACACCCCTGACAGGGACAGGGATGGGGACCCCCACATCTGGGGGGGACAGGGACGCCAATGACAGGGACAGGGATGGGGACCCCCACATCTGGGGGGACAGGGACACCCCTGACAGGGACAGGGATGGGGACCCCCACATCTGGGGGGACAGGGACACCAATGACAGGGACAGGGATGGGGACCCCCACATCTGGGGGGGACAGGGACACCCCTGACAGGGACAGGGATGGGGACCCCCACATCTGGGGGGACAGGGACACCCCTGACAGGGACAGGGATGGGGACCCCCACATCTGGGGGGGACAGGGACACCCCTGACAGGGACAGGGATGACCCTGTCCCAACCCTGTCCCTCCCCGCCAAGGGCAGTGCTGTGGGGACAGGCCCTGTGTGCTGGAGGTGGGTGGGCCAGGACCCACCATGACACTTCCTGAACTCCTGTCACCCCCTGTCACCCCCATGGCACCCCCTGACTCCCCCGATCCCTGTCACCCCTAAGCCCACCATGACCCCCCTGACCTCCCTGACCCCTGTGCCCCCCCATAGCCCCCAACACCCTGTCACTTGTCACCTCATGCCCCCCATCTCTCCTGTCACCTCTAACCCCCCATTCCTGCCGTCCCCGACCCCCTCTTGGTCCGCCATGGTCCCCCTGATCCCCCTCTCTGTCCCACAGGTGGGAGCGTCCCCAGCGCCCCCTTCCACCTCGGAGGACTCCTCCTGGCCACCTCAGCCCTGGCAGTGGCCACCGGGATCCTCTGAGCCACGAGGCCACCAATGTCACCGAGGTCACCAAGGTCACTGTGGCCACCAGGACCCCCAGAGAAACGAGGCCACCAAGGCTCCCAAGGCCTCCACTGCCACTGTGGCCACAGTGGCCACCAAAGCCTTTGTGCAAAGCCGTGCTATTAAATATTCCTATCAGAACAATTCTATCAAAGAATTCCATCAGAGCTACTTTATTAAACGATTCTATCAGAACAATTCCATTAAATAATTGCATTGAAGCAATCTTAATAAATGATTCTATCAGAACAATTCCAGTAAAGAATTCTATCCGAAGAATTCTATTAAATAATTCTATCACAATTGTTTTAATAAACGATTCTATCAGAAAAATTTTATTAAATAATTCTATTGAAGCAATTTCATTAAACGATTCCGTCAGAGCAATTCCACTGAAGAATTCCACCAGAACAATTTTATTGAATAATTCCATTGGTACAATTTTATCAAATGATTCTATCGGAACATTTCCATGAAGGAATTCTGACCAAGCCAGCTGCCGCGGGTTTTGTAAAGAGCGTGTTATTCTATTCCATCTGGGTGGGGCAGAATTGCTTATCTTTGCCCAAATGGGTCACTGTCCCTTATCAGATGGCGGAGCGCTGCTTATCTCTCTTCATTGTTTCACCGCTTCCATGGGAATGTCTTCTGCTACTGGACCATTGAGAGCTCACCAATGACGTTACACGTTACACTGCACTATTGTAGCTGCTCCACACGGGGAGGAGGAGCCAAACCATCTTCACCTGGATAAAAAGGAGCCACAGTCCCACTAGGGATCCAGTTTTCCCACCGGATCCCTGGAGGAAGACCGGACCCATCTCACCATTTCTGGACCCTTTTTCTCCAACGGAACCATCTCTGCTCCAACAGAACCACATGCGCCGCTCCTGGAGGGCAGACTTTGGACTGTTCCAAACACCAGGACCAACAGGGCGTCAGGTTGTATTTCTGACTCTGTCAGGGTTTTCTAGGGTTTCTTGTTTATTTGTCCGTTTATTCTTCTGTACGACAGCATCTGTATTTTTATATCTCTAGTAAAGACCTGCTAAACGTATTCCCAAAATCTTTGCCTGACAGCCTTTTAATTGCAAATTTCTGATGTTTTGGAAAAGGGGGGGAGGGGCTTACATTTTAAGGGAGACTCCAACCCTGTCCATCTAAACCAAGACACCAGCAAAAGGAGACAATTCCTGAGCAGGGCTCCAGGCCACTCCCCACACCAACACTCGTGGGAACGTCTCTTTCTCTCAGCCTGGCCCAGGATCCTTGGGGAGCCTCCCCTTCCCGAGGGAGAGACCTCACACACATTTCATTCCAAGCAGGAATGCGGGAGAGGAATCTCTGTCTGAGAGGGGACTGGACATGGCCAGGGTCAGCTGATGGCCGGCCAGGCCCAGCTCTGGTGCTTCACCCTCAGTTGTCAATTTGAGTTTGGTGATTTGGGCTGGTTTCAGCCCAGTTTAGCACCAGGGCCATCCCCTCTCGCTCTCTCCAAAGAGGAAACCTGCCCAATGGCAGCAGAGAAAGGCTTTTGGCTGACCAGCAAGGCCTGGTGCCCTGGGCCCTTGGCTGCCTTTCCTGCCGGCGTCATTTCCGGTTCCGGATGTGCAGGAACTGGAAGAGGCCGGATCAGAGGAGGCGGGGCCCGTGCTATAGAGGGACTTCCTGATAGAGGGGGAGTGTCCTGACCTGGGGGTGGTACTTGACGGTGGGGTGGAACCTGACGCAAAGGTGGGAAACAAGAAGGACGGCGGGAATGAAGTCAAAATGGCAGGAATGAACTGAAAATGGCGGGAATTAACTTGAAATGGCGGGAATGAACTCAAAACGGCGGGAATGAACTCAAAATGGTGGGAATGAACTCAAAATGACAGGAATGAACTCAAAACGGCGGGAATGAACTCACTCAAAATGGTGGGAATGAACTCACTCAAAATGGCGGGAATGAACTCACTCAAAATGGCGGGAATGAACTCAAAATGGCGGGAATGAACCTAAAATGGCGGGAATGAACGCAAAATGTCGGGAATGAACTCACAATGGCGGGAATGAACTCAAAATGGCGGGAATGAACTCACTCAAAATGACGGGAATGAACTCACTCAAAATGGCAGGAATGAACTCACTCAAAATGGCAGGAATGAACTCACTCAAAATGGCGGGAATGAACTCAAAATGGCGGGAATGAACTCAAAACAGCGGGAATGAACTCACTCAAAATGACGGGAATGAACTCACTCAAAATGGTGGGAATGAACTCACTCAAAATGGCGGGAATGAACTCACTCAAAATGACGGGATTGAACTCACTCAAAATGGCGGGAATGAACTCAAAATGGCGGTTCCCCTTCAGGGGCGGACGCATTTTGTGTGGAGCACGGAAGAGGGATGGGATCGAAAGACGGTGGAACGTGGGGGAGGACAGAACTCAGCATGGGTTGTGCGGGCCCGTCCGGAGGCGGGGACAGAAGGGGACGGGAGGTGGCAGAAGGTCGGCAACTCTAAAACGCCACAGCCTGTCAGCTGCTGGTCACCCAACATTATCCAGACAGAACGATTCCTCTCTAGGCGGAAACTCAAGGACACCTCACTGTCTCGGGCCCCGAAAAGTATCAATGAAAGTGACTTGGGGCGTTTGAAAACTGCGGGGACGTGACTTCATTGCCGGAAGCTGCAATCGGAGGATTAACCCGATATGTAAACAGACCCAACCGATAACCGCATGAAAAACTTGTCCATGACCATCGCCCACCCTGAGCGCAGCCTCTCGGAGGGTTCTCCCTGCCCCAGGTGTGTCCATGGAAGGCTTTGAACAAATCCCCACTTTCATTCTGGTAATCGTGTCTGGCCTCTGCTCCGGGCAGCCGCTCCAAGGTGTCACGATCCGCTCGCACATCCTAGAAACAGACAAATATACAAAAAGAGGGGCACCAAGAAGAGGGGGCAGGGCTGTTCCTGGCGGCGCCATCTGGACACAGTTCTGTGCTCTCCGACGACCCTGTCTGTGCCCTAGGCTGGGCCCTTCCTGCCTGTCCCGGTGTTGGGGGTGAGGTTTGTTCCTTCTTTCTCTAAAGAATCTTTTCCCCACAAGTTACCAAGGAGACCAAGTGTTGGATACTGGAGAGTACTTAACCGAAACAAAGAGGTGGACAAAAGATGGAAGGGGGAGATAACGCAGGTAAAAGACAAAGCTTGAGGCAGCTGTGTGCTTTTCTTTCTCCGGCGTTCGGGGAGACGCGTGTCTGCCGCTCCTCGAGGATCTCAGCCGCCGCAAAGCACGCCGAGCGGAGAACGGCTGTTGCTGGCTGGAGGAGTTTCACTGTGGCCAAAGGGATCCAGTCCTGGGAAATCTACTATCACCGGTTCGACCTGAATCCTGAGTTTTCCCGGCCACCTGCGGGAGCTGGTCCAGGCCCAGCCTCGCCATCGGCTCCTTCGGCGCTGCTCCTCTTGCTGCAGCGTGACCCTGCACCCCTGCGCTGCCGGGACATCCTGCCCCTGCCTGCCGGGACACCCTGCCATCCCAGCTACCAGCCCGGGACTTTTCCACTGTTCCAGCTTGGTGCTCTGAGGATCCTGCAGGGACACCGAAACCAAACTGCCCTGGGTTTTGTGAAACAAAGCCCTCAAGGTTCTTGGTACTGTTTTCGTTTGTTATTAATGCTGCAGTTGTTTGGTGGGGGGTTTTTTTCGTGTTTGTTTGCTTTGTAATACATACTAGTAAAGAACTGCTATTCCTATTGCCCAAATCTTTGCCGAAGAGCCTCTGATTGTAATTTTACCGGGCAGATACCTGTCTTCCCAAACCAAGACAGTCCCGTTGGAGAAAAAGGGTCCAGAAATGGTGAGATGGGTCCGGTCTTCCTCCAGGGATCCGGTGGGAAAACTGGATCCCTAGTGGGACTGTGGCTCCTTTTTATCCAGGTGAAGATGGTTTGGCTCCTCCTCCCCGTGTGGAGCAGCTACAATAGTGCAGTGTAACGTGTAACGTCATTGGTGAGCTCTCAATGGTCCAGTAGCAGAAGACATTCCCATGGAAGCGGTGAAACAATGAAGAGAGATAAGCAGCACTCCGCCATCTGATAAGGGACACTGACCCATTTGGGCAAAGAGAAGCAATTCTGCTCCAACGGGATGGAATAATTTAATATGCTCTTTACAAAACCCATGGCAGGGAGGTGGGGCCTGCGCTAGGGAGGGACATCCTGATGAAGGGGGAGGGTCCTGACTCGGGGGTGGCACTCGACAGAAGGAGGGAACCCATCGCAGGGGAGGGACCTAATGCAAAGGTGGTAAACAAGAAGGATGGCGGGAATGAACTCAAAATGGTGGGAATGAACACAAAATGGCAGAATGAACTCAAAATGGCCGTTCCCCTTCAGAGGCAGATGCCATTTTGTGTGGAGCAGGGAATAGGGATAAAATCAAGTGGGTGGAATGTGGGGAGTACAGGTGAGAAAACAAGGCACTCTGTGAAAATAACCACTCACATCCCTGTTTAGGAACTTTCCAGGACAAGAAGTGGATTCCCAGAGAGAGGCGGGGACATGTAAATGTTATGCGTTAACTCAGGTTTAAGGTAAAGAAGAAACAGTTTTCTCTAAGCGCCGGTTAATTTCCTGTGCATTGGACAGAGACCAATCAGAGGCCAGTTTTGACGTACTGACACCTCGTATAACCACTGGGAAGCTGGAGGCGTCATTGTGAATACACGTAAAATGTTGAGATGAGGCTGGGAACTTCCTTTCCCTTCCATCCTCAGAAGAGGTAAGATGACTGCCGAGCTTCTTCCAGGACCACACCCAGCCTGGCCAAGGCTTTTCCGGTGACTCTTGGGCAGGGGAGGGGAGGAGAATATGTTCTGTCCCAGCCCAGATGGGGTTTCCAGCGGCTGTTACAACATCCTGCTGCGAGACTGTGGGGGCTGAGCCCCCCAACTCCTCTGGTGACTCCCAGGGGGAGGAAAAGTGTGGGGGGAGAAGGCCAGCCACACGAGATTGTGCAGCTGAGACCAAAAAGCGGCTCCGGAGCCGGGCAAGGGCCCCCAGCAGCCAGAACCCCGAGATTTCGGCCCAGCTTCGGTGCAGCCTGGCCCTACCATCTTCAGCCGCTTCCTGGGGAAGAACTGCAGCATTGCGGCCGGAGTGTAAAATGTTGCTCCCTTCTCAAAGCGTGTCCTTCAGAAGCCGCTCCGAGCAGGCCAGAGGAACAGAAACTTCAAGCCCACGCACACACACACACACGCCTCGGCGGAGGAAAGACAGGAAGGGCCTCCTGTATGGTATTTTCCAGCAAGGTTTGTTTCAGCATGCCGAAGGGATCGGGGACAGACGACCGAGACCATGTGCTGCTCTGGGGTTAAGGATGGGGTCAGTGGCCGATGGTCTGAGGGCACAGGGTACAAACGGTATGAGGGACGAACAGTCGGGGAGGGCAGGGTTAAGTGACCAATGAAGGAAGCAATCCAGGGTAGATCGGCAGTAGTTGTGCAAGGCACCACGAAGGAAGTCTTCTCTTTGAGCCTGGGCAGGGAACTCTGGGCAATCTTCACAGGGCAAAGACTGAAGTTTCCCTGAGGGGGTTTTTTGGGGTTCCCACAAGAACCATCGTGCCCTCGGCAGACCTGTGAGACGTTAACTTTTTTCACGCCAGATGAGATTTACAGCAGCACTGGCCCTTCTCTGAGTGAGAACAGGCAGAGTGATGGAGGATCACTCTAAGGAGACACAGCAGGAAACTGAGGTCAGCGAAGAGAGAGTAAAAGGCTTAGGTTGGAGGGAGATTGAGGAGTTGCCTACTTTGGGCTGGATTTCTCTTGTGAGGCCATGGAGAACGGACTAAACTTCCCCCAGAACATACAGAATGCCTTTAGGGGGATGCAGAGTTCTAGTCATAGCTGTGGACTGATACAAATGAGATTGAATGGAGACATTTGAACAGAGGAAGACAAAGACAAAGTGACATGAAGCCCTTTGCTCCCAGGAAAAAAGAGACCTCTGATGAGATGAAGATGATTTTGCAGATAGAGGAAGGGAAACTGTTTCATACTGGGAGAGGCATCCTAAATTTAGCAGACGTGGCCCGTACGCAGTTATGGGGAAAAGGTGCTAATGGCAGGGGCTTCACAGTTTGCAGAATTTCCGGGCGGCTGCAGATTCATGACATGGGAGCCAGCAGAGAACTGTTTTCTTGTGGTGGTGTCTCCATGGGAGTTTCTAAGAGAGGCTCCCCTCCCTAAGAACACATGAAATGTTATTTTAGAGTGGTGAAATGGAGTGAAACTCCCAGGATTCGTCTCTTTATGTTGTCAGCGGGAAAACCAATAGAGGGGAGGAGAGCAGAAGTGTCGTGAAAATTTCATTTTGATTCTCATTCTTATCCGCTGGTGTTTGACAACAAATCTATTTTGACACCTTTTAAGATTTGGGCCGGCTTTGCTTTCCTCCCAATCCTATCCCACAGTTGGAAAAGGAGAAGATGGTTTCAACAAACGCTCAGACCGCTACACTGAATTGGGCGAACAGGAATTGGTGAACGTGAAACCATTACGGCAAATTATTTCCAGGAAAAGCGCTGTTTCTCTATTAGATAGAAGACTCATTTTAATGAATATTTATTTTTAGGATGGATAAATTGCCCATGGCAAAGTCTCCCTGAGTTGCAGGAGCCGGAGAGATCCGCGGTGAGTCCGAGCTGCCCAAGAATTCCGGCTTTGTGATCCCTCCAGTTCTGTCTGGGAGTTCACTGCGGCCCATTCCGGTATCAGGGGCTGGGGGGACACTGGGGACACTTGGGGACACGGGATTGGTGGATTGGGATTGCGCTCCTGGGGGAGTCACAGGACTGGGATTGGGGTCATGGGTGCTCTGGGGGAAAGGGAGGGGGAACATGGGATGGTGGGAGTGGGATTGGGGTCCTGGGGGGCTGGGAGACACTGGGGGGCAGGGGGCGGTGCCCAGATTTGGGTTGAGGTCCTGGGGTGACACTGAGGAAACTGGGGACTGGGAGTGGGATTTGGGGTCTGGGGGTGGGCTGAGGGGACACTGGGGGGCTCAGGGAGTGACCCCAGGATTTGGGTCAGGGTCCTGGGGGGGCGGAGACTCGTAACCATGGCAGTAGGATTGGGCTTCTGGGGGGCCAGGAGGACACGGCACTGTGGGATTGGGATTGGGGTCCCTGTGGGGCTGGGGGATGTTGCGGAGGCCAAAGTAACCCCAGGACTGGGGATCAGGGAGCCCAGACATGTCCAGACGTCTCCTGGCCAGGAGTGTCTCCCTTCCCCTGGGCTGACCCCACTCCCCTCCCCAGTCCCTCACCGAGGAACCCGCCCCATGTCCCCCTCCATGTCCCCTCTGTGTTCCCCAGTGCCCCACCCTGCTCCTGGTGGCCTCTCTCCTCCATGGCCCCCCTGGCTCTCACCCTGGCACTGCTGGCAATGACCGTGGCCACCGCGGCCAACATGGTGGTGCCTCTTGACATGGCCTGGGACTCCTTCGATGACCAGTACCGGGGCTGTGGCGCTGCCATGACCGCGGCGTTGCCGGCCCTCTTCCGCTCCGAGTTCCAGAAGAATCGTCACTTTGCCTGGGTCTGGGTGAAGGCCGTGACTGAGTGGCGCAAGAGGGACTCCCGTGTGTCCCCTCTGCCATCCCAAGCCCAGGCCATCGCCCTCACGGCCCTCACGATGGATGTACGCAGTGTGTTCAATGCGGATGTGCGTGTGGCCGGCCGCTCCCCCCGGCAATACCGGGACAACTTCCCCTACAAAACGCTGCATTTCCTGCTGACCGACGCGCTGGCCACGCTGAGGGACGCTCACCCTGGGCAGTGTCTGGACGTGTTCCGTCGGGACTGCGGCGCCCAGTTCGCGGCCCAGCCTGGCGACACCGTCCGGTTCGGCGAATTCACGATAACGGCGCTGAGGAAAACGGAAGGCTGGTGCTCGGATGGGACAGAGTTCCAGGTGCGCACGTGCCAGGGTGCAGGAATACAATCCTTCTCGGAATATCCGGAACACGAGTGGGTGCTGATCCCGCCCTTCGAGACATTCGAGGTCACCGAAGTCACCCGGGAAGGGAACAAGACACAGATCCAGCTCCGCTCCATCGGGACCTCCAGCAAATACAACTGCGAGTGGCTGAAAGGTGACACCACAGGGGACAGCCTGGGGGATGGGGACACCCCCTGTGGCCATGGGGACACCCACGACAGGGCACAGGGGACACAGGGACACTCACTGGGCATGGGGGACATGGACAGGAGCACCCACTCTGGGTGGGGGGACAGGGACACCCAGTGCTGGGGACACCAAGGCTGGGGACACCCACTGAGGGCATGGGGACAGGGACGCCAATGACAGGGACAGGGATGGGGACCCCCACATCTGGGGGGACAGGGACACCCCTGACAGGGACAGGGATGGGGACCCCCACATCTGGGGGGGACAGGGACACCCCTGACAGGGACAGGGATGGGGACCCCCACATCTGGGGGGACAGGGACACCCCTGACAGGGACAGGGATGGGGACCCCCACATCTGGGGGGACAGGGACACCCCTGACAGGGACAGGGATGGGGACCCCCACATCTGGGGGGACAGGGACACCCCTGACAGGGACAGGGATGGGGACCCCCACATCTGGGGGGACAGGGACACCCCTGACAGGGACAGGGATGACCCTGTCCCAACCCTGTCCCTCCCCGCCAAGGGCAGTGCTGTGGGGACAGGCCCTGTGTGCTGGAGGTGGGTGGGCCGGGACCCACCATGACACTTCCTGAACTCCTGTCACCCCCCGTCACCCCCATGGCACCCCCTGACTCCCCCGATCCCTGTCACCCCTAAGCCCCCCATGACCCCCCTGACCTCCCTGACCCCTGTGCCCCCCCATAGCCCCCAACACCCTGTCACTTGTCACCTCATGCCCCCCATCTCTCCTGTCACCTCTAACCCCCCATTCCTGCCGTCCCCGACCCCCTCTTGGTCCGCCATGGTCCCCCTGATCCCCCTCTCTGTCCCACAGGTGGGAGCGTCCCCAGCGCCCCCTTCCGCCTCGGAGGACTCCTCCTGGCCACCTCAGCCCTGGCAGTGGCCACCGGGATCCTCTGAGCCACGAGGCCACCAATGTCACCGAGGTCACCAAGGTCACTGTGGCCACCAGGACCCCCAGAGAAACGAGGCCACCAAGGCTCCCAAGGCCACCACTGCCACTGTGGCCACTGTGGCCACCAAAGCCTTTGTGCAAAGCCGTGCTATTAAATATTCCTATCAGAACAATTCTATCAAAGAATTCCATCAGAGCTACTTTATTAAACGATTCTATCAGAACAATTCCATTAAATAATTGCATTGAAGCAATCTTCATAAATTATTCTATCAGAACAATTCCAGTAAAGAATTCTATCAGAAGAATTCTATTAAATAATTCTATCACAATTATTTTATTAAACGATTCTGTCAGAACAGTTCCATGAAATAATTGCATTGAAGCAATCTTAATAAACGATTCTATCAGAACAATTCCACTGAAGAATTCCACCAGAACAATTTTATTGAATAATTCCATTGGTACAATTTTATCAAATGATTCTATCGGAACATTTCCATGAAGGAATTCTGACCAAGCCAGCTGCCGCGGGTTTTGTAAAGAGCGTGTTATTCTATTCCATCTGGGTGGGGCAGAATTGCTTATCTTTGCCCAAATGGGTCAGTGTCCCTTATCAGATGGCGGAGTGCTGCTTATCTCTCTTCATTGTTTCACCGCTTCCATGGGAATGTCTTCTGCTACTGGACCATTGAGAGCTCACCAATGACGTTACACGTTACACTGCACTATTGTAGCTGCTCCACACGGGGAGGAGGAGCCAAACCATCTTCACCTGGATAAAAAGGAGCCACAGTCCCACTAGGGATCCAGTTTTCCCACCGGATCCCTGGAGGAAGACCGGACCCATCTCACCATTTCTGGACCCTTTTTCTCCAACGGGACTGTCTTGGTTTGGGAAGACAGGTATCTGCCCGGTAAAATTACAATCAGAGGCTCTTCGGCAAAGATTTGGGCAATAGGAATAGCAGTTCTTTACTAGTATGTATTACAAAGCAATAATAATGAACGGGTGGTGGTGCCTCTGTCCCCTTTTCTGTATTTTTTTTTTGTTCTTTTTCATTCTGTTTGTTTTTTCTTCCTCCCAGTGCTTCTTCTGTTGCCTTGCTTCAAATCAGGACCTTTGGAACTGGCCTGGAACTGATCATTCATGCTTTTCTAATAGCCCAGAGCAGCCCCTCCCCAGCTCCCTCAGCCACTCCTGGTGCTCCACACCCTTCCCAGCTCTGTCCCTTGCCTGGACATTCTCCAGCCCACCCAGGTCCTTCCTGAGGACATCCCTGCAGTGAAAAGGGAGTGCAGAGGAAAAAGGGAGGAACGTTTATCCATAACCTCTCTGCAGATCGAGGTTTGAAAAATAAAACTTTAAGATGCCTCTGACAAAAACAACAGGAAGAGGTTTATTTCAGGGAAGGAGGCACCCTGGAGGAAAGGCGTTAAAAGAGCGGCAGCAGACACATCAAGTGAGTCAGCAGCAAATTTTGATAAATTTTTAATAGGCCAGGTGAGCAAGGATCAAAATTTTGATACGCTTTTAATACTCCAGGAAAGCAAGCAGCAATTTTTTCCCACTCCACGCCAAGCAGCAATTTTTTTGGATACATCAGGCGAGGCAGCCGAGGAGCTTTAAGAGGTGGCCATGACACTGGCACTCCCAAATCCCTCTGTCGGGAAGTGCCCAACCGGCCCCAGGCACTGCCCAGTCTCTGCTGTCCGTGCTGTCCTGGCAGCTCCAGCCCTGCCCTGGCTGGTCCTGCTGTAACCACGGTGGCCATGGTGGCCTCAGTAGTTACAGTGACCGCGGGGGCCACAGTGGCCAGAGTGGCCTCGTGAGTCACAGTGGCCACACTGGCCATGGTGACCTTGGTGATTCCAATGCCCAGAGAGGTCATGGTGGCCAAAGTGGCCACAGTGGCAACAATGGTCACAGTGGTCACAGTGGCCAAAGTGACCATAGTGGCCACAGAGGCCTCAGTTGTCTTGGTGGCCTCGTTTCTCTGCAGGTCCTGGTGGCCTTTGTGGTCATGGTGGCCACAGTGGCCTCTGAGACCACAGTGACCTTGGTGGCCTCGTGGCTCAGAGGGTTCCAGTGACCACTGCCATGGCCACGGTGGCCAGGAGATGCCCCCCGAGGTGGGGGGACTTCCTGGGGAGGCTCCCAGCTGGAGACACAAAGTGGGGCATCAGGGGCCATGAGGGGGGTGAGGGGTTATGGGGCCCTGAGGAGGGCCATGGGCGCAGGGACAGGGAATGGCACTGGGCAGACCTGGACACGGCACTGGGCAGACCTGGACACGGCACCGGACGGAGCTGGACGTACGGCCAGCACGCGGCAGGGTCAGTGCTCGGCAGCGCCGTCACTTTGTGCTGCCACCTGGTGGCGACACGTGCGCAGCGTCGCCGTTTCCCCCTGCTCGCTGCTGCCCTCCGGCGGGCGATTCCCAAACCACAACCCTCAGTATCTCCAAATCCCAGGCTCACGGATTCCCAGACCGGGACAGGCAGGAAGGGCCCAGCCTAGGGCACAGACAGGGTCGTCGGAGAGCACAGACTTGTGTCCAGATGGCGCCGCCAGGAACAGCCCTGCCCCCTCTTCTTGGTGCCCCTCTTTTTGTATATTTGTCTGTTTCTAGGATGTGCGAGCGGATCGTGACACCTTGGAGCGGCTGCCCGGAGCAGAGGCCAGACACGATTACCAGAATGAAAGTGGGGATTTGTTCAAAGCCTTCCATGGACACACCTGGGGCAGGGAGAACCCTCCGAGAGGCTGCGCTCAGGGTGGGCGATGGTCATGGACAAGTTTTTCATGCGGTTATCGGTTGGGTCTGTTTACATATCGGGTTAATCCTCCGATTGCAGCTTCCGGCAATGAAGTCACGTCCCCGCAGTTTTCAAACGCCCCAAGTCACTTTCATTGATACTTTTCGGGGCCCGAGACAGTGAGGTGTCCTTGAGTTTCCGCCTAGAGAGGAATCGTTCTGTCTGGATAATGTTGGGTGACCAGCAGCTGACAGGCTGTGGCGTTTTAGAGGTGCCGACCTTCTGCCACCTCCCGTCCCCTTCTGTCCCCGCCTCCGGACGGGCCCGCACAACCCATGCTGAGTTCTGTCCTCCGCCACGTTCCACCGTCTTTCTATCCTATCCCTCTTCCGTGCTCCACACAAAATGCGTCCGCCCCTGAAGGGGAACCGCCATTTTGAGTTCATTCCCGCCATTTTGAGTGAGTTCATTCCCGTCATTTTGAGTGAGTTCATTCCCGCCATTTTGAGTGAGTTCATTCCCGTCATTTTGAGTGAGTTCATTCCCGCCATTTTGAGTAAATTCCCGCCATTTTTAGTTCATTCCCGCCATTTTGAGTCAATTCCCACCATTTTGAGTTCATTCCCGCCATTTTGAGTGAGTTCATTCCCGTCATTTTGAGTGAGTTCATTCCTGTCATTTTGAGTGAGTTCATTCCCGCCGTTTTGAGTTCATTCCCGCCATTTTGAGTCAATTCCCTCCATTTTGAGTTCATTCCCGCCATTTTGAGTTCATTCCCACCATTTTGAGTTCATTCCTGCCGTTTTGAGTTCATTCCCGCCATTTCAAGTTAATTCCCGCCATTTTCAGTTCATTCCTGCCATTTTGACTTCATTCCTGCCGTCCTTCTTGTTTCCCACCTTTGCGTCAGGTTCCACCCCACCGTCAAGTACCACCCCCAGGTCAGGACACTCCCCCTCTATCAGGAAGTCCCTCTATAGCACGGGCCCCGCCTCCTCTGATCCGGCCTCTTCCAGTTCCTGCACATCCGGAACCGGAAATGACGCCGGCAGGAAAGGCAGCCAAGGGCCCAGGGCACCAGGCCTTGCTGGTCAGCCAAAAGCCTTTCTCTGCTGCCATTGGGCAGGTTTCCTCTTTGGAGATAGCGAGAGGGGATGGCCCTGGTCCTAAATTGGGCTGAAACCAGCCCAAATCACCAAACTCAAATTGACAACTGAGGGTGAAGCACCAGAGCTGGGCCTGGCCGGCCATCAGCTGACCCTGGCCATGTCCAGTCCCCTCTCAGACAGAGATTCCTCTCCCGTATTCCTGCTTGGAATGAAATGTGTGTGAGGTCTCTCCCTCGGGAAGGGGAGGCTCCCCAAGGATCCTGGGCCAGGCTGAGAGAAAGAGACGTTCCCACGAGTGTTGGTGTGGGGAGTGGCCTGGAGCCCTGCTCAGGAATTGTCTCCTTTTGCTGGTGTCTTGGTTTAGATAGACAGGGTTGGAGTCTCCCTTAAAATGTAAGCCCCTCCCCCCCTTTTCCAAAACATCAGAAATTTGCAATTAAAAGGCTGTCAGGCAAAGATTTTGGGAATACGTTTAGCAGGTCTTTACTAGAGATATAAAAATACAGATGCTGTCGTACAGAAGAATAAACGGACAAATAAACAAGAAACCCTAGAAAACCCTGACAGAGTCAGAAATACAACCTGACGCCCTGTTGGTCCTGGTGTTTGGAACAGTCCAAAGTCTGCCCTCCAGGAGCGGCGGATGTGGTTCATGTCACTTTGTCTTTGTCTTCCTCTGTCCACAAGAGGAATTAAATCTCAATTGTATCAGTCCACGGCTATGACTAGAACTCTGCATCCCCCTAAAGGCATTCTATATGTTCTGGGGGAAGTTTAGTCCGTTCTCCATGGCCTCACAAGAGAAATCCAGCCCAAAGTAGGCAACTCCTCAATCTCCCTCCAACCTAAGCCTTTTACTCTCTCTTCGCTGACCTCAGTTTCCTGCTGTGTCTCCTTACAGTTCAATCACTTTGTTCTCACTCAGAGAAGGGCCAGTGCTGCTGTAAATCTCATCTGGCATGGAAAAAGTTAACGTCTCACAGGTCTGCCGAGGGCACGATGCTTCTTGTGGGAACCCCAAAAAACCCCCTCAGGGAAACTTCAGTCTTTGCCCTGTGAAGATTGCCCAGAGTTCCCTGCCCAGGCTCAAAGAGAAGACTTCCTTCGTGGTGCCTTGCACAACTACTGCCGATCTACCCTGGATTGCTTCCTTCATTGGTCACTTAACCCTGCCCTCCCCGACTGTTCGTCCGTCATACCGTTTGTACCCTGTGCCCTCAGACCATCGGCCACTGACCCCATCCTTAACCCCAGAGCAGCACATGGTCTCGGTCATCTGTCCCCGATCCCTTCGGCATGCTGAAACAAACCTTGCTGGAAAATACCATACAGGAGGCCCTTCCTGTCTTTCCTCCGCCGAGGCGTGTGTGTGTGTGCGTGGGCTTGAAGTTTCTGTTCCTCTGGCCTGCTCTGAGCGGCTTCTGAAGGACACGCTTTGAGAAGGGAGCAACATTTTACACTCCGGCCACAATGCTGCAGTTCTTCCCCGAGAAGTGGCTGAAGATGGTAGGGCCAGGCTGCACCGAAGCTGGGCCGAAATCGCGGGGTTCTGGCTGCTGGGGGGCCCTTGCCCTGCTCCAGAGCCACTTTTTGGTCTCAGCTGCACGATTTCATGCGGCTGGGCTTCTGCCCCAACCCTTTTCCTCCCCCTGGGAGTCACCAGAGGAGTTGGGGGGCTCAGCCCCCACAGTCTCACAGCAGGATGTTGTAACAGCCGCTGGAAACCCCATCGGGCTGGGACAGAACATATTCTCCTCCCCTCCCCTGCCCAAGAGTCACCGGAAAAGCCTTGGCCAGGCTGGATGTGGTCCTGGAAGAAGCTGGGCAGTCATCTTACCTTCTTCTGGGGCCGGAAGGAAAAGGAGGTTCTCAGCCCCGTCTCAACCTTATATGTGTACTCACAAAGACGCCTCCAGCTTTCTCAGTAGTTATATGAGGTGTCAGTAGGTCAAAATTGGCCTCTGATTGGTCTCTGTCCTTTCCACGGAAAATTAACAGATGTTTACAGGGAGGAGTTTCTTCTTTAACTAAAACCTGAGTTGTGTTGACCCACTACACTTGCATGGCCCCGCCTCTCTCTGGGGATCCTCTTCCTTAGGAACTGGAGAGTTCGGTAACACAGATGTGAGTCGTTATTTTCATAGGCTGCCTCAACATCTCACATGACCTCCCCTCCAACTTCTGCTTTCCGCAGGCGCTGCTACTTCTGTGGCAGAGAGCTTGTCAAAACCCACACTGGAGTTTCCTTTAACTCTTTCTCCACTGCTCTGAGCCACATTTCTTGTCCTGCGGAAATACTTTTTCATCCTTTTATCTTTCTTTAAGTCAGACTTTCAGCTCGACCCAGCACCTCCAGCGTGTGGGGAAAAGCCGCTCTGTGGAGAGCCAAGTGTGCACAAAACAGCCTTGAAATTTTATTGGAATAAAGGCACAGAGTTTCCACAGCCAGACCCCCGTGGGGTTTCTCTCTCGAGGTTTCAGAGGACGCAGCCTCCTTTTATCCCAAACTCTCAGCCATACGTTGCCCTCTTCCTTTCCCCATTGGCGGAGGCACAGGGAAGGTGCAGTGTATTTGTATATTTACAGGGAGCCTTGGAGTGGCTGCCTGGAACAGAAGCCAGACACAATTACGAGAATAAAAGCGGGGATTTATTCAAAGCCTTCAATAGACACACCTGGGGATGGGAAAAGCCTCCGAGAGGCTCCACCCAAGATGGACAATGGTCAGGAGTTTTTCATACAATTATTGGTTTGGTCTGTTTGCATATCAGGGGTTAATCCTCCAATTACAGCTTCAGGCAATGAAGTCATATTCCCACAGTTTGCTAATGCCCGAATTCACTTTTGTTTATACATTTCGGGACCTGGGACAGTGAGGTGTCCATGAGTTTCAACCCTAGACAGGAATTGTTTTGTCTGGATAAAACGGGAGAACAGCAGCTGAAAGTTGTGGAGTTTTAGAGTTCCACACTAAAGCAGTACAGGAGCTGAAAAAGATAAAAGCTCAATCGTATCGGAAGGCATCATATACACAGGGATGAGGTTCCCTGTCAGCTGTGTCTCGAGGCTGCACAGCCCCAGCTCCTGCAGCCTTGCCTCAGGATGGGGATGCTCCAGTGCCTGCATCATCCTCAGGGCCTGTGCTGGACCTGCTGCAGGATCTGCATGTCCCTCCTGTCCTGAGGAGCACAGAGCTGGACATGGCACTGGACAGAGCTGGACATGGAACTGGGCAGAACTGGACAGGGCACTGGACAGAGCTGGACATGGCACTGGACAGAGCTGGACATGGAACTGGGCAGAACTGGACATGGCACTGGACAGAGCTGGACAGGGCACTGGACAGAACTGGACATGGCACTGGACAGAACTGGACAGGGCACTGGACAGAACTGGACATGGCACTGGACAGAACTGGACAGGGCACTGGACAGAACTGGACATGGCACTGGACAGAACTGGACAGGGCACTGGGCAGAACTGTGAAGCAGGACTTCAGTTTTATTAAGCTTCTTGCCGATGGGAGAGCCCACACCCTCTGAGGGGATGGAGGACTGACTCAATACTGACGACCCCACAGGACCCTTCTGGACCGCCTGGACCCACCAGAGTTCCTGAGTTTAAGTTGGCAGGGAAGCTGTCTTGAACCCAGGCATTTTTTTGTTGTTTTACATTTTAGTGTCTTGTGGGTGGGCGATCCCTTTCCATCAGGGACAGCCATGGCAAGTTTGAACTCCCAGGCTGAAATAAGACATGCACCCTAGGTGGGTGTCCTAGGGTGATGTTATGATGCCTGTATCCCCAGTTGTCTGTTCTGTGTGCTGCATGTTGTGTTCTGTACCTTTAAGACTGGCTCTGAAAGCAAAGTCGGGGAGGAAGAAGCATGCAGTTTGTTTTGAAAAAACAGCCTTCACTCCTCGGCATTTTTTTCTTCACTTCCTCGGGACGGTGTGTTCAACGGATGCATGGACAGTGGCCAGAAAGAGGTTTTTTTCCTTTTAGTTAGTTTAGCTAGCTGGGGCAAAGAAGCTTCCTGGACTGTTCTTTTTTCTTTTTCTTGGGACTGTTTAAATCTGCTCTTTACTGAAAAACCCAGAGGAGGACAGGGATCTTTGTCTGTGGCCCACTGGGGCCTAGACCTTGGCATTTTCCAGCGCCAAAGGGACTGGGACTGATAAGAGACTGAGAGAGCTGAGCTTATGCTTGTGGGCAGTTTGTTCGTTAAATGAATAGTTTTTTCCGCTTTTCTCTGAGGAAGTTCTTTTCCCGGACCGGCTGGGGGGAGAGGGGTTGTTTGGGTTTGCTCTCCAGAGGAACCCCATTTGGAGGTTTCCTCCCAAATTTTTCCTAAACCAGAACAGTGGGTTAGGGAAGTTGGAATTTTAGGGGGGGAATCATTTCATGTGGGAACTTTTGTTTATTAATTGTTTAAGTTTCCCCCCTGTTTTATTTAGTTCATGGGGCACTTTTAAATATTCCAAACTGAAGTTCTCTTTCCCAGTTTGTATATTCCACCCCCTGTGTTCCTAAGCCTTTGTCCCTTCTGGGGGGGTCGGGAGACGGAAACGGCCAAAGGGCGCAGAAGTGCTACCGACCTTCTTCCATCTCCCGTCCCCGTCTGTTCCCTTCTCAGGATAGGCCAACGCAACCCATTCTGATTTCTATCCTCAGCCACATTTCACCATCTTTCGATCCTATCCCTCTTCCCTGCTCCACACAAAATGGCGTCTACCCCTCAAGGGCAGCTGCCATTTTGAGCTAATTCCCACTGCCCTTCTTGTTTCCCACCTTTGCGTCAGGTCCCTCCCCGGCGACGGGTTCCCCCCTTCTGTCGAGTACCACGCCCGTGTTGGGACCCTCCCCCTTCATCGGGAAGTCCCTCACTAGCATGAGCCCTGCCACCTGTGGTGTGGCCTTCCAGTTCCTGCAAATTCAGGACCGGAAATGACGCCCGTCAGAAGGCAGCCATCTTGGCTGAAAAAGGCCCAGAATACCAGACCTTGCCAGTCGGCCGAAAGCCTTGCTTTGCTGCCACTGGACATGTTTCCTCTTTGGGGAAAGAGATGGAGCCACTGGAGCCTTTCGCATGCTCCGTGTGGGGTGTTGGTTCTGGGATGGGAGCGGGGCAAACACTGATCCCTTCCCGCCATGAGACATTCCCACCGGGATCACTCTGCCAGCTCTGGGCGCCAGCACAGAGAAGATGTGGAGCTGCTGGAGCCATGGAGAGGTTTTGAGGGGTGAAACCCCTCTGCTGTGGAGACAGCTGGGAGTGTTCAGCCTGGAGAAGGATCCAGGGAGACATCAAAGCCCCTTGCACCAGCCAAAGGAGCTCCAGGAGAGCTGGGGAGGAACTTTGGACAAGGGCATGGAGGGACAGCACAAGAGGAATGGCTTCTCACTGCCAGAGGGCGGGGTCAGATGGGATATTGAGAGGAATCCCAGATGGGATATTGAGAGGAATCCATCCCTGTGAGGGTGGTGAGGCCCTGGCACACGTTGCCCAGAGGAGCTGTGGCTGCCCGCTCCCTGCCCGTGTCCAAGGCCAGGCTGGGGGTCCTGGACCAGCCTGGGCCAGGGGAAGATGTCCCTGCCCATGGCAGGGCTGGCACCGGACGGGCTTTAAGGTGGCTCCATCCCGAACCATTGCAGAGCCCCGGGGCCGGCATGGGGCGGGGCGGGCGCTCGGCAGCGCCACCAGCTCGTGCTGCCGCCTGCTGGTGGCACCTGGAACTGCAGCTGGGGGGCGGCGCATGCGCAGTGCTGCTGTTTAACCCTGCTCGCTGCTGCCCTCCGGTGGGTAATTCCCGAAACACAACTACCAGAATCCCCAAATCCCAGAGTGGGTCAAGCTGGAAGAATCCAGAGTGGGCACCTGGCCCAAGATCACAGCTCAGGCAGCATCATCCCTGAGAACAGGATTGGGTCCAGAGCAGCCCAGAACTGGACATGGCGCTGGACAGAGCTGGACACAGCACTCCTGATGTGCCTCACTGGGCAGGGCAGAGGGGCACCATCACTCCCTGACCTCCTGGCCCAGCTCCTCCTGATGCCCCCTGGATCCCTCCTGGCCCCAGGCCACACGGCCAGCTCCACTGGTCACCCACCAGCACCCCCAGGTCCTTCTCCAGAGCTGCTCCAGCAGGTCCCCCCAAGCCAGTGATGGCACTGGTGCTGAATTGGGCTAAACCAGCCCAAATCACCAACCCCAAATGATTCCTCTCCCATATTCCTGCTTGGAATGAAATGTGTGTGAGGTTCCTCCCTCGTGAAGGGGAGGCTCCCGAGCATTCTCTCTGCGGTTGAGAGAAAGAGACGTTCCTACGAGTGTAGGTGTGGGGAGTGACCTGGAGCCGTGCTTAAAAATTGTCTCTTTTTCCTGGTTGTGACAGAATTCTTGAATGGAATGGTTTTGAAACAATCTTTAATAGAATGGCTTTGAACAAGGGCCTTGGTGGCCGCAGTGGACACAGTGGCTATGGTAGCCTTGTGGCTCAAGGGGTCTTGGTGGCTATAGTGACCATGGTGGCCACAGTGGCAGTGGTGGCCTTGATACCCTGGGTGGTCTCGTTTCTCTGGGGATCCTGGTGGTCTTGTTCATCATGGTGGCCACAGTGACCACAATGACCTTGGTGACTTTGGTGGCCTTGTGGCTCAGAGGATCGTGGTGGCCACTGTCAGGGCAGTAGTGACCAGGATGAATCCTCCAAGGCGGAAGGGGACCATGGAGATGCTCCCACCTGGGGGACAAAGAGGGGGGTCAGAGAGACCATTGGGAAAAAGAGGGAGTCAGGAATGGCCAGAATGGGGTGTTAAGGATGACAGGAGAGATGGGGGCCATGAAGTGACAGGTCACAGGGTTTTGGGGGAGGGTATGGGGGGGGTACAGGTCCCAGGGAGATCATGGGGGTCATGGTGGGCTTAGGGGTGACAAGGGTCAGGGGGAGTCAGGAGGTGCCGTGGGGGTGCCATGGGGTGGCTGGTGTTCAGGGAGTGCCGTGGGGGATCCCAGCCCGCCCACATCCAGCACACAGGGCCTGTCCCCTCAGCACAACCTTTGGCAGGGAGGGACAGGATCAGAATGGTGACGGTCCTGATCCCTGTCCCTGTCTCTGTCCCTGTCCTCTCCTGGCAGGGGTGTCCCTGTCCCTGTCCCCTCCCAGATGTGAGGGTCCCCATCCCTGTGTCCTGTCACGGTTGCTCCAGTCCCTCCACCCTCAATGGATGTCCCCAGACTTGCGGTCCCCAGCACTGGGTGTCGCTGGCCTTGTCTCTACAAACACAAAGTGGGTGCTCGTGTCACTCATCCCCTGTGAGTGTCATTGTGTGCCCTGTGCCTTATCATGGGTGTCCCCTTGGCCATAGTGGGTGTCCCCTTCCCCACAGACTGTCCCCCTGTGGTGTCACCTTTCAGCCACTCGCAGTTGTATTTGCTGAAGGTCCCAGTGGAGCGGAGCTTGATCTGTGACTTGTTCCCTTCCTGAGTGACTTCAGTGACCTCAAACGTTTCATATGGTGGGATGAGCACTGGATGGTTGCTACAAGAGAAGGAGAAATTCTGGATGTCCACTCCATAGCACGTGTGCACCTGGAAAATTGTGTCTGTCCTGTATTTCTGGGCAGTCTCTTTGCTCAGCGATGTTGTCGTGAATTGACTGAACCGGATCGTCTGTCCACACTGTGCCTTGAAATGAACGTCATGCACGCCCCGGAACACACGGCGACACTGCATGTTCTGATCATCCCTCAGTGTCCCCAGGGCATGGGTCAGCAGGAAATGAAACGTTTTGAAGTGGAAGTTGTCCCGGTATTCCTGGGGGGAGCGCCCAGCCTTGCGCATGGCATCGTTGAACTCTTTTCGCAGGTCATTCGTCGTGTAGGCCATGACAGCGATGGCCTGCTCTGGGGACGAAAGAGGGGGCACACGGAACCCCCACCTCTCCCACTCTTCTTTGGCCTTTGCCCAGACCCGGGCAAAGACAAGATTCTTCTGGAACTCGGAGCGGTTGAGGGCCGGCAACGCCGCGGTCATAGCACAGCTGCAGCCCCGGTACTGGTCATCAAAGGTGTCCTGAGCCATGCCCACAACATTCACATGGATGGCCGCAGTGGCCACGGTCATTGCCAGCAGTGCCAGGGTGTGAGCCAGGGGGGCCATGGCAGGGAGAGACCACCAGGAGCAATGTGGGACACTGGGGGACACAGAGGGGACACTGAGGTGACACAGGAAGGGTTCCTCACTGAAGGACTGGAGAGGGGAGTGGGGTCAACCCCGGGGGAAAGGAGGCACTCCTGGCCAGGAGACCCTGGACATGTCTGGGCTCCCTGATCCCAAATCCTGGGGTTATTTATGCCTCCCCAATGTCCCCCAGCCCCCCAAGGACCCCAATCCCACAGTCCCATAGTCCCATTTCCTCCTGGCTCCCCCAATCCTATTCCCGTGATTACAAATCCACTCAGACTCCCCAGCATCCTGACCCAAATCCTGGGGTCACTCCCTGAGCCCCCCAGTGTCCCCTCAGCCCACCCCCAGACCCCAAATCCCACTCCCAGTCCCCAGTTTCCTCAGTGTCACCCCAGGACCTCAACCCAAATCTGGGCACCGCCCCCTGCCCCCCAGTGTCTCCCAGCCCCCCAGGACCCCAATCCCACTCCCACCATCCCATGTTCCCCCTCCCTTTCCCCCAGAGCACCCATGACCCCAATCCCAGTCCTGTGACTCCCCCAGGAGCGCAATCCCAATCCACCAATCCCGTGTCCCCAAGTGTCCCCAGTGTCCCCCCAGCCCCTGATACCGGAATGGGCCGCAGTGAACTCCCGGACAGAACTGGAGGGATCACAAAGCCGGAATTCTTGGGCAGCTCGGACTCACAGCAGATCTCTCCTGGTCCTGCAGCTCAGGAGCACTTTGCCAAAGGGCATTTGTCCATCCTAATTATAAATATTCATTACAATGGGCTTCCCTTCTAATACAGAAACAGCGCTTTTCCCTTCAATAATTTGCTGTAATGGTTTCACGTTCGCCAGTTCTTGTTTCCCAAATTTAGTGTAGCGATTTAGTTGTTGGTTGAAACCATCTACTCCTTTTCCTACTGTGGGATAGGATTAGGAGGAAAGCAAAGCGGGCCCAAGTCTTAAAAGGTGTCAAAATAGATTCATTAACAAACACAAACAGAAAAGAATGAGAATCAAATTGAACCTCTCAAAACACTTCCCCTCCTCCCACGACTGTTGACCTTCCCACAAATACGATAAAGAGACAAAACATGGGATTTCTGCTCCATTTCACCACTCTAAAATAATATTTCATCTGTTCTTACGGAGAGGAGCCTCTCTTAGAAACTCCCATGGAGACACCACCACAAGAAAACAGTTCTCTGCTGGCTCCCACGTCACGTCACGAATCTGCAGCCGCCCAGAAATTCTGCAAACTGTGGAGCCCCTGCCATTCGCACCTTTTCCCCACAACTGTGTATGGGCCACATCTGCTTGATTTAGGATGCCTCTCCCAGTATGAAAGAAAGGTTCCCTTCCTCTATCTGCAAAATCATCTCAACAAACAGAGGTCTCTTTTTCCCTGGGAGCAAAGGGCTTCATGTCACTTTGTCTTTGTCTTCCTCTGTCCACAAGTCTCCATTCAATCTCAATTGTATCAGTCCACGGCTATGACTAGAACTCTGCATCCCCCTAAAGGCATTCTATATGTTCTGGGGGAAGTTTAGTCCATTCTCCATGGCCTCACAAGAGAAATCCAGCCCAAAGTAGGCAACTCCTCAATCTCCCTCCAACCTAAGCCTTTTACTCTCTCTTCGCTGACCTCAGTTTCCTGCTGTGTCTCCTTACAGTGATCCTCCATCACTCTGCCTGTTCTCACTCAGAGAAGGGCCAGTGCTGCTGTAAGTCTCATCTGGCACGAAGAGTTAACATCTCCCAGGTCTGCAGAGGGCACGATGGTTCTTCCCCAGGAAGCGGCTGAAGATGGTAGGGCCAGGCTGCACCAAAGCTGGGCCGAAATCTCGGGGTTCTGGCTGCTGGGGGGCCCTTGCCCGGCTCCGGAGCCGCTTTTTGGTCTCAGCTGCATGATCTCTCACCTGGCTGGGCTTCTGCCCCAACCCTTTTCCTCCCCCTGGGAGTCACCAGAGGAGTTGGGGGGCTCAGCCCCCACAGTCTCGCAGCAGGATGTTGTAACAGCCGCTGGAAACCCCATCTGGGCTGGGACAGAACATATTCTCCTCCCCTCCCCCTGCCCAAGAGTCACCGGAAAAGCCTTGGCCAGGCTGGATGTGGTCCTGGAAGAAGCTGGGCAGTCATCTTACCTTCTCCTGGGGTCGGAAGGAAAAGGAGGTTCTCAGCCCCGTCTCAATCTTACATGTGCATTCACAAAGCCGCCTCCACCTTTCTCAGTGGTTATATGAGGTGTCAGTAGGTCAAAATTGGCCTCTGACAGGTCTCTGTCCTTTCCACGGAAAATTAACAGATGTTTACAGGGAAGAGTTTCTTCTTTAACTAAAACCTGAGTTGTGTTGACCCACTACACTTGCATGGCCCCGCCTCTCTCTGGGCTCCTCTTCTTTAGAAACTGGAGAGTTCGGTAACACGGATGTGAGTCGTTATTTTCATAGGCTGCCTCAACATCTCACACCACCTCCCCTCCAACTTCTGCTTTCCGCAGGCGCTGCTACTTCTGTAGTAGAGAGCTTGTCAAAACCCACACTGGAGTTCCCCTTATCTCTTTCTCCACTGCTCTGAGCCACATTTGTTGCGGAAATACTTTTCCATCCTTTTATCTTTCTTGAAGTCAGGCTTTCAGCTCGACCCAGCACCTCCAGCGTGTGGGGAAAAGCCGCTCTGTGGAGAGCCAAGCGTGCACAAAACAGCCTTGAAATTTTATTGGAATGAAGGGACAGAGTTTCCACAGCCAGACCCCCGTGGGGTTTCTCTCTCGAGGTTTCGGAGGACGCAGCCTCCTTTTATCCCAAACTCTCAGCCATACGTTGCCCTCTTCCTTTCCCCATTGGCGGAGGCACAGGGAAGGTGCAGTATATTTGTATATTTATAGGATGCCTTGGAGTGGCTGCCTGGGGCAGAGGCCAGACACGATTATGAGAATAAAAGCGGGGATTTATTCCAAGCCTTCAATAGACACACCTGGGGATGGGAAAAGCCACCGAGAGGCTCCACCCAAGATGGACAATGGTCAGGAGTTTTTCATACAGTTATTGGTTTGGTCTGTTTACATATCAGGGGTTAATCCTCCAATTACAGCTTCAGGTAATGAAGTCATATTCCCACAATTTGCTAATGCCTGAACTCACTTTTGTTTATACATTTCGGGACCTGGGACAGTGAGGTGTCCATGAGTTTCAGCCCTAGACAGGAATTGTTTTGTCTGGATAAAACCGGAGAACAGCAGCTGAAAGTTGTGGAGTTTTAGAGTTCCACACTAAAGCAGTACAGGAGCTGAAAAAGATAAAAGGGCAATCCTAAGGCATCATATATACAGGGATGAGGTTCCTGTCAGCTGTGTCTCCTCTTGAGGCTGCACAGCCCCAGCTCCTGCAGCCTTGCCTGGTGAGAGAGATGCACCAGTGCCTTCATCATCCTCAGAGCCTGTGCTGGACCTGCTGCAGGATCTCCATTCCCCTCCTGTCCTGAGGAGCGCAGAGCTGGACACGGCACTGGGCAGAACTGGACACAGCACTCCCGATGTGCCTCACTGGGCAGGGCAGAGGGGCACCATCACTCCCTGACCTCCTGGCCCAGCTCCTCCTGATGCCCCCTGGATCCCTCCTGGCCCCAGGCCACATGGCCAGCTCCACTGGTCACCCACCAGCACCCCCAGGTCCTTCTTCAGAGCTGCTCCTGCAGGTCCCCCACAGCCCAGGGATGGCACTGGTGCTGAATTGGGCTAAACCAGCCCAAATCACCAACCCCAAATGATTCCTCTCCCGTATTCCTGCTTGGAATGAAATGTGTGTGAGGTCTCTCCCTCGGGAAGGGGAGGCTCCCCAATGATCCTGGGCCAGGCTGAGAGAAAGAGACGTTCCCACGAGTGTTGGTGGGGGAGTGGCCTGGAGCCCTGCTCAGGAATTGTCTCCTTTTGCTGGTGTCTTGGTTTAGATGGACAGGGTTGGAGTCTCCCCTAAAATGTAAGCCCCTCCCCCCCTTTTCCAAAACATCAGAAATTTGCAATTAAAAGGCTGTCAGGCAAAGATTTTGGGAATACGTTTAGCAGGTCTTTACTAGAGATATAAAAATACAGATGCTGGCGTACAGAAGAATAAACGGACAAATAAACAAGAAACCCTAGAAAACCCTGACAGAGTCAGAAATACAACCTGACGCCCTGTTGGTCCTGGTGTTTGGAACAGTCCAAAGTCTGCCCTCCAGGAGCGGCGCATGTGGTTCTGTTGGAGCAGAGATGGTTCCGTTGGAGAAAAAGGGTCCAGAAATGGTGAGATGGGTCCGGTCTTCCTCCAGGGATCCGGTGGGAAAACTGGATCCCTAGTGGGACTGTGGCTCCTTTTTATCTAGGTTATCTGATAAGGGACAGTGATCCATTTGGGCAAAGATAAGCAATTCTGCCCCACCCAGATGGAATAGAATAACACGCTCTTTACAAAACCCGCGGCAGCTGGCTTGGTCAGAATTCCTTCATGGAAATGTTCCGATAGAATCATTTGATAAAATTGTACCAATGGAATTATTCAATAAAATTGTTCTGGTGGAATTCTTCACTGGAATTGTTCTGACGGAATCGTTTAATAAAATTGCTTCAATAGAATTATTTAAAAGAACTGATTTGAAAGAATCATTTAATAAAGTTGTTCTGATACAAATCTTCAATGGAATTGTTCTGATAGAATCGTTTATTAAAATTGCTTCAATGCAATTATTTCATGGAACTGTTCTGATTGAATCGTTTAATAAAATAATTGTGATAGAATTATTTAATAGAATTCTTCTGATAGAATTCTTTACTGGAATTGTTCTGATAGAATCGTTTATGAAGATTGCTTCAATGCAATTATTTAATGGAATTGTTCTGATAGAATCGTTTAATAAAGTAGCTCTGATGGAATTCTTTGATAGAATTCTTCTGATAGGAATATTTAATAGCACGGCTTTGCACAAAGGCTTTGGTGGCCACTGTGGCCACAGTGGCAGTGGTGGCCTTGGGAGCCTTGGTGGCCTCGTTTCTCTGGGGATCCTGGTGGCCACAGTGACTTGGTGACCTCGGTGACATTGGCCTCGTGGCTCAGAGGATCCCGGTGGCCACTGCCAGGGCTGAGGTGGCCAGGAGGAGTCCTCCGAGGTGGAAGGGGGCGCTGGGGACGCTCCCACCTGTGGGACAGAGAGGGGGATCAGGGGAACCATGGCGGACCAAGAGGGGGTCGGGGACGGCAGGAATGGGGCGTTAGAGGTGACAGGAGAGATGGGGGGCATGAGGTGACAAGTGACAGGGTGTTGGGGGCTATGGGGGGGCACAGGGGTCAGGGAGGTCAGGGGGGTCATGGTGGGCTTAGGGGTGACAGGGATCGGGGGAGTCAGGGGGTGCCATGGGGGTGACAGGGGGTGACAGGAGTTCAGGAAGTGTCATGGTGGGTCCCGGCCCACCCACCTCCAGCACACAGGGCCTGTCCCCACAGCACTGCCCTTGGCGGGGAGGGACAGGGTTGGGACAGGGTCATCCCTGTCCCTGTCAGGGCTGTCCCTGTCCCCCCCAGATGTGGGGGTCCCCATCCCTGTCCCTGTCAGGGGTGTCCCTGTCCCCCCCAGATGTGGGGGTCCCCATCCCTGTCCCTGTCAGGGGTGTCCCTGTCCCCCCAGATGTGGGGGTCCCCATCCCTGTCCCTGTCAGGGGTGTCCCTGTCCCCCCAGATGTGGGGGTCCCCATCCCTGTCCCTGTCAGGGGTGTCCCTGTCCCCCCAGATGTGGGGGTCCCCATCCCTGTCCCTGTCAGGGGTGTCCCTGTCCCCCCAGATGTGGGGGTCCCCATCTCTGTCCCTGTCAGGGGTGTCCCTGTCCCCCCAGATGTGGGGGTCCCCATCCCTGTCCCTGTCAGGGGTGTCCCCGTCCCCCCAGTTATGGGGGTCCCCATCCCTGTCCCTGTCATTGGCGTCCCTGTCCCCATGCCCTCAGTGGGTGTCCCCAGCCTTGGTGTCCCCAGCACTGGGTGTCCCTGTCCCCCCACCCAGAGTGGGTGCTCCTGTCCATGTCCCCCATGCCCAGTGAGTGTCCCTGTGTCCCCTGTGCCCTGTCGTGGGTGTCCCCATGGCCACGGGGGGTGTCCCCATCCCCCAGGCTGTCCCCTGTGGTGTCACCTTTCAGCCACTCGCAGTTGTATTTGCTGAAGGTCCCGATGGAGCGGAGCTGGATCTGTGTCTTGTTCCCTTCCCGGGTGACTTCGGTGACCTCGAATGTCTCGAAGGGCGGGATCAGCACCCCCTCGTGTTCCGGATATTCCGAGAAGGATTGTATTCCTGCACCCTGGCACGTGCGCACCTGGAACTCTGTCCCGTCCGAGCACCAGCCTTCCGTTTTCCTCAGCGCCGTTATCGTGAATTCGCCGAACCGGACGGTGTCGCCAGGCTGGGCCGCGAACTGGGCGCCGCAGTCCCGACGGAACACGTCCAGACACTGCCCAGGGTGAGCGTCCCTCAGCGTGGCCAGCGCGTCGGTCAGCAGGAAATGCAGCGTTTTGTAGGGGAAGTTGTCCCGGTATTGCCGGGGGGAGCGCCCGGCCACACGCACATCCGCGTTGAACACACTGCGTACATCCATCGTGAGGGCCATGAGGGCGATGGCCTGGGCTTGGGATGGCAGAGGGGACACAGGGGAGTCCCGCCTCTGCCACTCAGTCACGGCCTTCTCCCAGACCCGGGCAAAGAGAGGATTCTCCTGGAACTCGGAGCGGAAGAGGGCCGGCAACGCCGCGGTCATGGCAGCGCCACAGCCCCGGTACTGGTCATCGAAGGAGTCCCGGGCCATGTCAAGAGGCACCACCATGTTGGCCGCGGTGGCCACGGTCATTGCCAGCAGTGCCAGGGTGAGAGCCAGGGGGGCCATGGAGGAGAGAGGCCACCAGGAGCAGGGTGGGACACTGGGGGACACAGAGGGGACATGGAGGGGGACATGGGGCGGGTTCCTCGGTGAGGGACTGGGGAGGGGAGTGGGGTCAGCCCAGGGGAAGGGAGACACTCCTGGCCAGGAGACCCCTGGACATGTCTGGGCTCCCTGATCCCCAGTCCTGGGGTTACTTTGGCCTCCCCAACATCCCCCAGCCCCACAGGGACCCCAATCCCAATCCCACAGTGCCGTGTCCTCCTGGCCCCCCAGAAGCCCAATCCTACTGCCATGGTTACGAGTCTCCGCCCCCCCAGGACCCTGACCCAAATCCTGGGGTCACTCCCTGAGCCCCCCAGTGTCCCCTCAGCCCACCCCCAGACCCCAAATCCCACTCCCAGTCCCCAGTTCCCTCAGTGTCACCCCAGGACCTCAACCCAAATCTGGGCACCGCCCCCTGCCCCCCAGTGTCTCCCAGCCCCCCAGGACCCCAATCCCACTCCCACCATCCCATGTTCCCCCTCCCTTTCCCCCAGAGCACCCATGACCCCAATCCCAGTCCTGTGACTCCCCCAGGAGCGCAATCCCAATCCACCAATCCCGTGTCCCCAAGTGTCCCCAGTGTCCCCCCAGCCCCTGATACCGGAATGGGCCGCAGTGAACTCCCGGACAGAACTGGAGGGATCACAAAGCCGGAATTCTTGGGCAGCTCGGACTCACCGCGCATCTCTCCGGCTCCTGCAACTCAGGGAGACTTTGCCATGGGCAATTTATCCATCCTAAAAATAAATATTCATTAAAATGAGTCTTCTATCTAATAGAGAAACAGCGCTTTTCCCGGAAATAATTTGCCGTAATGGTTTCGCGTTCACCAATTCCTGTTCGCCCAATTCAGTGTAGCGGTCTGAGCGTTTGTTGAAACCATCTTCTCCTTTTCCGACTGTGGGATAGGATTGGGAGGAAAGCAAAGCCGCCCCAAATCTTAAAAGGTGTCAAAATAGATTTGTTGTCAAACACCAGCGGAAAAGAATGAGAATCAAAATGAAACTTTCATGACACTTCTGCTCTCCTCACCACTATTGGTTTTCCCGCTGACAACATAAAGAGACGAATTCTGGGAGTTTCAGTCCATTTCACCACTCTAAAACACCATTTCATGTGTTCTTAGGGAGGGGAGCCTCTCTTAGAAACTCCCATGGAGACACCACCACAAGAGAACAGTTCTCTGCTGGCTCCCATGTCATGAATCTGCAGCCGCCCGGAAATTCTGCAAACTGTGGAGCCCCTGCCATTCGCACCTTTTCCCCACAACTGCGTACGGGCCACGTCTGCTAAATTTAGGATGCCTCTCGCAGTATGAAACAGTTTCCCTTCCTCTATCTGCAAAATCATCTTCATCTCAACAGAGGTCTCTTTTTCCCTGGGAGCAAAGGGCTTCATGTCACTTTGTCTTTGTCTTCCTCTGTCCACAAGAGGAATTAAATCTCATTTGTGTCAGTCCACGGCTATGACTAGAACTCTGCATCCCCCTAAAGGCATTCTATATGTTCTGGGGGAAGTTTAGTCCGTTCTCCATGGCCTCACAAGAGAAATCCAGCCCAAAGTAGGCAACTCCTCAATCTCCCTCCAACCTAAGCCTTTTACTCTCTCTTCACTGACCTCAGTTTCCTGCTGTGTCTCCTTACAGCTCAATCACTGTTCTCACTCAGAGAAGGGCCAGTGCTGCTGTAAATCTCATCTGGCATGGAAAAAGTTAACGTCTCACAGGTCTGCCGAGGGCACGATGCTTCTTGTGGGAACCCCAAAAAACCCCCTCAGGGAAACTTCAGTCTTTGCCCTGTGAAGATTGCCCAGAGTTCCCTGCCCAGGCTCAAAGAGAAGACTTCCTTCGTGGTGCCTTGCACAACTACTGCCGATCTACCCTGGATTGCTTCCTTCATTGGTCACTTAACCCTGCCCTCCCCGACTGTTCGTCCCTCATACCGTTTGTACCCTGTGCCCTCAGACCATCGGCCACTGACCCCATCCTTAACCCCAGAGCAGCACATGGTCTCGGTCGTCTGTCCCCGATCCCTTCGGCATGCTGAAACAAACCTTGCTGGAAAATACCATACAGGAGGCCCTTCCTGTCTTTCCTCCGCCGAGGCGTGTGTGTGTGTGCGTGGGCTTGAAGTTTCTGTTCCTCTGGCCTGTTTTGAGCGGCTTCTGAAGGACACGCTTTGAGAAGGGAGCAACATTTTACACTCCGGCCACAATGCTGCAGTTCTTCCCCAGGAAGTGGCTGAAGATGGTAGGGCCAGGCTGCACCGAAGCTGGGCCGAAATCGCGGGGTTCTGGCTGCTGGGGGCCCCTTGCCCGGCTCTGGAGCCACTTTTTGGTCTCAGCTGCACGATTTCATGCGGCTGGGCTTCTCCCCCCCACACTTTTCCTCTGCCTGGGAGTCACCAGAGGAGTTGGGGGGCTCAGACCCCACAGTCTCGCAGCAGGATGTTGTAACAGCCGCTGGAAACCCCATCTGGGCTGGGACAGAACATATTCTCCTCCCCTCCCCTGCCCAAGAGTCACCGGAAAAGCCTTGGCCGGGCTGGATGTGGTCCTGGAAGAAGCTGGGCAGTCATCTTACCTTCTCCTGGGGCCGGAAGGAAAAGGAGGTTCTCAGCCCCGTCTCAACCTTATATGTGTATTCACAAAGACGCCTCCAGCTTTCTCAGTGGTTATATGAGGTGTCAGTAGGTCAAAATTGGCCTCTGACAGGTCTCTGTCCTTTCCACGGAAAATTAACAGATGTTTACAGGGAAGAGTTTCTTCTTTAACTAAAACCTGAGTTGTGTTGACCCACTACACTTGCATGGCCCCGCCTCTCTCTGGGGCTCCTCTTCTTTAGGAACTGGAGAGTTCGGTAACACGGATGTGAGTCGTTATTTTCATAGGCTGCCTCAACATCTCACACGACCTCCCCTCCAACTTCTGCTTTCCGCAGGCGCTGCTACTTCTGTGGCAGAGAGCTTGTCAAAACCCACACTGGAGTTCCCCTTATCTCTTTCTCCACTGCTCTGAGCCACTTTTGTTGCGGAAATACTTTTCCATCCTTTTATCTTTCTTGAAGTCAGGCTTTCAGCTCGACCCAGCACCTCCAGCGTGTGGGGAAAAGCCGCTCTGTGGAGAGCCAAGCGTGCACAAAACAGCCTTGAAATTTTATTGGAATGAAGGGACAGAGTTTCCACAGCCAGACCCCCGTGGGGTTTCTCTCTCGAGGTTTCGGAGGACGCAGCCTCCTTTTATCCCAAACTCTCAGCCATACGTTGCCCTCTTCCTTTCCCCATTGGCTGAGGCACAGGGAAGGTGCAGTATATTTGTATATTTATAGGATGCCTTGGAGTGCCTGCCTGGGGCAGAGGCCAGACACGATTATGAGAATAAAAGCGGGGATTTATTCCAAGCCTTCAATAGACACACCTGGGGATGGGAAAAGCCACTGAGAGGCTCCACCCAAGATGGACAATGGTCAGGAGTTTGTCATACAGTTATAGGTTTGGTCTGTTCACATATCAGGGGTTAATCCTCCAATTACAGCTTCAGGTGATGAAGTCATATTCCCACAGTTTGCTAATGCCTGAACTCACTTTTGTTTATACATTTCGGGACCTGGGACAGTGAGGTGTCCATGAGTTTCAGCCCTAGACAGGAATTGTTTTGTCTGGATAAAACGGGAGAACAGCAGCTGAAAGTTGTGGAGTTTTAGAGTTCCACACTAAAGCAGTACAGGAGCTGAAAAAGATAAAAGCTCAATCGTATTGTAAGGCATCATATACACAGGGATGAGGTTCCCTGTCAGCTGTGTCTCCTCTTGAGGCTGCACAGCCCCAGCTCCTGCAGCCTTGCCTCAGGATGGGGATGCTCCAGTGCCTGCATCATCCTCAGGGCCTGTGCTGGACCTGCTGCAGGATCTGCATGTCCCTCCTGTCCTGAGGAGCACAGAGCTGGACATGGCACTGGACAGAGCTGGACATGGAACTGGGCAGAACTGGACAGGGCACTGGACAGAGCTGGACATGGCACTGGACAGAGCTGGACAGGGCACTGGACAGAACTGGACATGGCACTGGACAGAACTGGACAGGGCACTGGACAGAACTGGACATGGCACTGGACAGAGCTGGACATGGCACTGGACAGAGCTGGACATGGCACTGGACAGAACTGGACAGGGCACTGGGCAGAACTGTGAAGCAGGACTTCAGTTTTATTAAGCTTCTTGCCGATGGGAGAGCCCACACCCTCTGAGGGGATGGAGGAGTGACTCAATACTGACGACCCCACAGGACCCTTCTGGACCGCCTGGACCCACCAGAGTTCCTGAGTTTGAGTTGGCAGGGAAGCTGTCTTGAACCCAGGCATTTTTTTGTTGTTTTACATTTTAGTGTCTTGTGGGTGGGCGATCCCTTTCCATCAGGGACAGCCATGGCAAGTTTGAACTCCCAGGCTGAAATAAGACATGCACCCTAGGTGGGTGTCCTAGGGTCACGTTATGATGCCTGTATCCCCAGTTGTCTCTTCTGTGTGTGCTGCATGTTGTGTTCTGTACCTTTAAGACTGGCTCTGAAAGCAAAGTCGGGGAGGAAGAAGCATGCAGTTTGTTTTGAAAAAACAGCCTTCACTCCTCTGCATTTTTTTCTTCACTTCCTCGGGACGGTGTGTTCAACGGATGCATGGACAGTGGCCAGAAAGAGGTTTTTTTCCTTTTAGTTAGTTTAGCTAGCTGGGGCAAAGAAGCTTCCTGGACTGTTCTTTTTTCTTTTTCTTGGGACTGTTTAAATCTGCTCTTTACTGAAAAACCCATAGGAGGACAGGGATCTTTGTCTGTGGCCCACTGGGGCCTAGACCTTGGCATTTTCCAGCGCCAAAGGGACTGGGACTGATAAGAGACTGAGAGAGCTGAGCTTATGCTTGTGGGCAGTTTGTTCGTTAAATGAATAGTTTTTTCCGCTTTTCTCTGAGGAAGTTCTTTTCCCGGACCGGCTGGGGGGAGAGGGGTTGTTTGGGTTTGCTCTCCAGAGGAACCCCATTTGGAGGTTTCCTCCCAAATTTTTCCTAAACCAGAACAGTGGGTTAGGGAAGTTGGAATTTTAGGGGGGGAATCATTTCATGTGGGAACTTTTGTTTATTAATTGTTTAAGTTTCCCCCCCGTTTTATTTAGTTCATGGGGCACTTTTAAATATTCCAAACTGAAGTTCTCTTTCCCAGTTTGTATATTCCACCCCCTGTGTTCCTAAGCCTTTGTCCCTTCTGGGGGGGTCTGGAGACGGAAACGGCCAAAGGGCGCAGAAGTGCTACCGACCTTCTTCCATCTCCCGTCCCCGCCTGTTCCCTTCTCAGGATAGGCCAACGCAACCCATTCTGATTTCTATCCTCAGCCACATTTCACCATCTTTCGATCCTATCCCTCTTCCCTGCTCCACACAAAATGGCGTCTACCCCTCAAGGGCAGCTGCCATTTTGAGCTAATTCCCACTGCCCTTCTTGTTTCCCACCTTTGCGTCAGGTCCCTCCCCGGCGACGGGTTCCCCCCTTCTGTCGAGTACCACGCCCGTGTTGGGACCCTCCCCCTTCATCGGGAAGTCCCTCACTAGCATGAGCCCTGCCACCTGTGGTGTGGCCTTCCAGTTCCTGCAAATTCAGGACCGGAAATGACGCCCGTCAGAAGGCAGCCATCTTGGCTGCAAAAGGCCCAGAATACCAGACCTTGCCAGTCGGCCGAAAGCATTGCTTTGCTGCCACTGGACATGTTTCCTCTTTGGGGAAAGAGATGGAGCCACTGGAGCCTTTCGCATGCTCCGTGTGGGGTGTTGGTTCTGGGATGGGAGCGGGGCAAACACTGATCCCTTCCCGCCATGAGACATTCCCACCGGGATCACTCTGCCAGCTCTGGGCGCCAGCACAGAGAAGATGTGGAGCTGCTGGAGCCATGGAGAGGTTTTGAGGGGTGAAACCCCTCTGCTGTGGAGACAGCTGGGAGTGTTCAGCCTGGAGAAGGATCCAGGGAGACATCAAAGCCCCTTGCACCAGCCAAAGGAGCTCCAGGAGAGCTGGGGAGGAACTTTGGACAAGGGCATGGAGGGACAGCACAAGAGGAATGGCTTCTCACTGCCAGAGGGCGGGGTCAGATGGGATATTGAGAGGAATCCCAGATGGGATATTGAGAGGAATCCATCCCTGTGAGGGTGGTGAGGCCCTGGCACAGGTTGCCCAGAGGAGCTGTGGCTGCCCGCTCCCTGCCCGTGTCCAAGGCCAGGCTGGGGGTCCTGGACCAGCCTGGGGCAGGGGAAGATGTCCCTGCCCATGGCAGGGCTGGCACCGGACGGGCTTTAAGGTGGCTCCATCCCAAACCATTGCAGAGCCCCGGGGCAGGGATGGGGTGGGGCGGGCACTCAGCAGCGCCATCAGCTCGTGCTGCCGCCTGCTGGTGACAATCAGAACTGCAGCTGTGGGCGGCGCATGCGCAGTGCTGCTGTTTAACCATGCTCGCTGCTGCCCTCCGGTGGGCAATTCCCAAACCACAACTGCCGCCCCAACTTTTTGTGCCTTTGGGTGTTTGCATTTTGTTCTCACAAAGTTTCAAGAAAACAATGTATGTTTTTAGAATTTATCTATTTTGTTTGCATATTTCTCCTCTGGGAGGAGAAATGTGATTGATGGTGGTCTTCACCAATGAGGTCAAAGTGGTGGCAACCTATGTAGCCAATCTTTTGTCGTCTGAAAGAACTGTATATAAGATGGAGTCAGAAAATTAAAGTTAGAACTTTCCTGCTGCCCTTCCTGCTGTCTGCTTCATTCTTTCGTGTCATAAAGTGCGACACACAACAGCTCGGTGAGTTCAGATGTGGAGGCTAAAGAGGGAAAATCCCCTGATTTGAAAGAAAAGAGTTTCCTGGTGAAACATCAAGGTTTTACAAAAATAAAAAGGTGATGGTGCCTCTGTCCCCTTTTCACCTTTTTGTCTTTCATCCTTTTCTTTTCTGGTGGTTTTTTTTTTTTTTTTGGTTTTTTTTTTTTATTTTTTTATTTTTTTATTTTTTTATTTTCCCTCCTAAGGCTACTTCTATAGTGTTGCCTCAAATCAGGAACTTTGGAATGGGCCCTGAACTGATCATTCATGCTTTTCTAATAGCCCTGAGCAGCCCCTCCCCAGCTCTCACAGCCACTCCTGGTGCTCCAGACCCTTCCCAGCTCCATCCCATCCCCGGACACTCTCCAGCCCCTCCAGGTCATTGCTGAGGGGCTGCAGTGAAAAGGGAGTGCAGAGGAAAAAGGGAAGAATGTTTCTCCATTGCCTCTCTGAAGACTGAGGTTTGAAAAGTAAAGCTCTAAGTTGCCAATAATGAAAACACCAGGAACTGCTTTATTTTAGGGAATGAGGCACCCTGCAGGAAAGGCATTAAAAGAGTTGCAGCGGATACATCAGGTGAGCGAGCAGCAAATTTTTGATACATGTTTAATATTCCAGGCAAGCAAGCAGCACTTTTTTCCCACTCCAGGCAAGCAAGCAAGCAGCAATTTTTTTGGATACATCAGGCAAGGCAGCCAAGCAGCTTTAGGAGGTGGCCGTGACATTGGCGCTCCCAAATCCCTCTGTTGGGAAGTGCCGAACCGGCCCCAGGCACTGCCCAATCTCTGCTGTCCACACTGTCCTGGGCTGTCCTGGCAGCTCCAGCCCTGCCCTGGCTGGTCCTGTTGGCTTTGTGCCGCTCACTCCTGGGCAGCTCTCGGAGACCATTCCCCTGGATGGTCCCCTACAGTGACCCTGATGGCCACAGTGGCTGTGGTGGCCATGGTGATCTTGATCACCTTGGTTACCATGGTTGCCAGGGCGGTCTCAGTAATTTCAGTGACCACGGTGGCCACAGTGGCCTCATGGGTCACAGTGGCCACAACGGCCATGGAGATCATGGTGATTCCAGTGCCCAGAGTGGTCAAAGGGGCCAAAAGTGGCCACAGTGGCCACAATGTCCACAATGGCCACAGTTGCCAAAGTGACCGCAGTGGCCATAGAGGTCTCGGCAGCCTTGGTGGTGTCATTATTCTGCAGGTCCTGGTGCCATTTATGGTCATGGTGGCCACAGTGGCCTCTGAGACCACAGTGACCTTAGTGGCCTCGTGGCTCAGAGGGTTCTGGTGATCACTGCCATGGCCACAGTGGCCAGGAGAAGCCCCCCAAGGCGGGGGGAGTTCCTGGGGAGGCTCCCACCTGGGGACACAAAGAGAGGGGTCTGGGGGACCATGAGGGGAGGAGGTCAGGGGGCATCAGGATGGCCATGGGGAGAGGGACAGGGGTGAGGAGTGGGCCCGGAGGCTTTGGGGGTCACAGGGGGCCATAATGAGGTCCCTGTCCCCTGTGCCCAGCCATGGGTGGCCTTGTCCCCCCAACCCCAGTGGGTGTCCCCAGCACTGGATGTTCCTGTCCCCCTCACCTGATACTGGGTGTCCCTACCCCCTGTGCCCAGCAATGGCTGTCCCTGTCCTTGTCCCCAGTGTTGGGTGTCCTGTCTCCTACCCACAGCAAGTGTCCCTGTCCCCTCTGGGCCATGTGTGTCCCCAGCACTGTGTGTCCTTGTCCCCAGGCCTCACTGAGTGTCCCCAAACCCCCCGGGTTGTCCCCATGATGTCACCTTTCAGCCACTCGCATTCGTAGTTGCTGGTGGTCCCAGTGGAGCGAAGATCAATCGTGTTCCCTTCCTCACTGACACCAGTGACCTCGAAGGTCTCGAATGGTGGGATCAGCACCTCCTTCTCATCTGGATACATGGAGAATTTCTGGATGTCCACACCGTGGCATGTGTAGACCTTGAACATAGTGGCCTTCCCATAATTCTGGGCCACCTTTTCACTCAGCGATGTTGATGCAAATTGACCGAAGCGGACTTTGTCACCTTTGTTCACATTGAAATGGTAATTCTTCACCCCCCGGATCACGTTCTTACAGTCGTTTGTGTGTCTCAGTGTCTGGAGGGCGCGGGTCAGCAAGAAATGCAGCGATTTGAAGTGGAATTTTTTCTGGTATTCCCAGCTGGATCTTCCAGCTCTTTGCACGGCCTTGTTGAACCTGTCGTACAACTTCATCTCATTCATCGTGTAGGCCATGAGGGCGATGGCCTGGTCTGGGGTAAGAGACTCTCTAATGGACCCCCGCTTCTGCCACTGAGCCGTGGCATTTAGCCAGTCCTTGTAAAACTTATCATTATTGCAGAAGTCAGAGACCTGGAGTTGTAGCAAATCCTCAGACAACTTTTCACCACATGTCAGGTACTGGTCATCGAAGGATTCCTGGGCCATGTCCAGGGACAGCGCCTTGATGGTCCCAATGGCCACAGCCATTGCCAGCAGTGCCAGGGTGTGAGCCATGGGGGCCATGGAGAAGAGAGGCCACGGGGACCAGTGTGGGACACTGAGGGACACAGGGGAAACACTGTGTGACACAGGAAAGACACTGGGGGACACCAGGGGGTGCTGAGGGAACAGTGAGGGGCCCCAGGGGACACTGATGAGACACAGGGGATGCTGTGGGACATGGGGGGACATGGGGAGGCTTCCTTGGTGAGGGACTGGGGTGAGGGCATGGGCTCAGCCAAGGGAGGGGGGGCAGCCTCGGTCAGGAGACCCCTGGACATGTCCTGGGACATGATCCCACATCCTGGGGTCGCTTCTGGACCCCCCCCCCCCCGCCCCCCAGTGTCTCCCAGGCCCCCAGAACCCAATCCCACACCAACAGTCTCATATCTTCCCACACAGTGTCTTCTCAGCCCCCCCAGCAGGACCCTGACTCAAATCCTGGGGTCACTTCCTGATCACCCCCAAAAAATCCCAGTGTCCCCCAGCACCCCAATCCCAATCCCATAGTTCTGTGTACCCCCACCCCCCCCCCCCCGTATTTCCCAGTGCCTCTATTACCCCAATCCCTCTCCCAGCACCTTGTACCCTTCCCAGGCAACTCCTGCCCCCAGGACCCTGACCCAGGGCTTGGGTCCCTGAGTGTCCCCCTTGTCCCCCTCCAATACCCCAATCCCCCTCCCATACCCCAATCCCACTCCCATGACGGAATGTTTTCCTGATGGCAGGATGTTTTACCAGCCTCTGGAAACCCCATCGGGCTGGGACAGAACAAATTATCCTCCCCTCCCTCTGCCTAAGAGTCACCGGGAAAAGCATGGCCAGGCTGGGACTGGCCGGCCCTGCCTGACCCCAGAAGAAGCCGGGCTGTCACCTTACCTCTTCTGAGGTTGGAAGGCAAAGTAAGTCCCCAGCCCCATCTCAACCTTTTATATGTATTCACAAAGGCAGAAACAGCTTCCTCTGTGGTTATACAAGGTGTCAGTACCTAAAAATTGGCTTCTGATGGGTCTTAGTGCTTTCCACAGAAAATAAATAGGTCCTAATATGGAAAAGTTTCTTCTTTAACTAATAACCAAGTAGTGTTAACTCACACTATTTTAACTCCACCTCTCCCAGGAAATCCTCTTCTTGTCCTGGAGAGTTCCTAAACAGGGATCTGAGTGGTTATTTTCAGAGAGAGCCTCAATATCTCAGCTGAACTCTGGTGAAAAGCCACTCTATGGAGAGCTGAATGACCACAAGTTTTTAAACTTTATTCAAATAAAGGGACAGAGTTGCCCCAGCCATAGCCCCGTGGGGTCTCTCTCTCTCTGTTTCAAAGAATGCAGCCTCATTTTACCCTGAACTCTCGGTTGCACATTGCCCTCTTCCTTTCCCCATTGGCTGAAGCACAGGGAAGGTGCAGTATATTTGTGTATTTTTTATATGCCTTGGAGTGGCTGCCTGGAACAGAGGCCAGACATGATAACAAGAATGAGAGGAGGGATTTATTTAAAGCCTTCAGTAAACACACCTGGGGCAGGCAGAAGCCACTGAGAGGCTACACGCAAGTTGGAGAATGGTCAGGAGTTTTTCATACAGTTATCGGTTTGGTCTGTTTACATATCAGGGGTTAATCCTCCAATTACTGCTTCAGGTAATGAAGTCACATTCTCCAGGTTTGCTAGCACCACAAAGCACTTTTGTTTATACTTTTCAGGACATGAGACAGTGAGGTGTCCTTGAGTTTCAGCCTAGACAGGAATTGTTCTGCCTGAATAAAATGTAAGTGCAGCAGCTGACAGGCTGTGGAGTTTTAGAGTTCCACACTAAAGCAGTACAGGAGCTGAAAAAGATAAAAGGGAAATCCTAAGGCATCATATACACAGGGATGAGGTTCCCTGTCAGCTGTGTCTCCTCTTGAGGCTGCACAGCCCCAGCTCCTGCAGCCTTGCCTGGTGAGAGAGATGCTCCAGTGCCTTCATCATCCTCAGAGCCTGTGCTGGACCTGCTGCAGGATCTCCATGTCCCTCCTGTGCTGAGGAGGGCAGAGCTGGACAGGGCGCTGGGCCAAGCTGGACATGGAACTGGGCAGAACTGTGAAGCAGGACTTCAGTTTGATTCTGCTTCTTGCCGATGGGAGAGCCGACACCCTCCAAGGGGATGCAGGAGTGACTCAGAGCTGACAACCTCACAAGACACCTTCTGGACTGCTTGGACCCGCCAGAGTTCCTGAGTTTGAGTTGCTGGTGGAGCTGCCTTGGATCCAGGCTTTTTTTGTGTTGTTTTACATTTTAGAGTCTTGTGGGTGGGCAATCCCTTTCCACCAGGGACAGTCATGAGGAGTGTGAACTCCCAGGCTGAAAGGAAATGCATATGTGCGGGTTCGGGAAGTTGTAATTTTACGGGGGGAATCATTTCATATGGGAAGTTTACTTTATCAATTGTTTAAGTTTTTTCCCCTCTTGTGTTTAGTTTATGGGGCCCTTTCAAATATTCCAAACCGAAGTTCTCTTTCCCACTGTGTATATTTTCCCCTCGCATTTTGAACTCTTTGTCCTTTCAGGGAGGGGCAGGAGGTGGAAATGGCCAAAGGGCGCAGAAGGGCTACCGACCTTCTGCCATCTCCCGTTCCCTTCTGTCCCCTCCTCTGGATGGGCGCACGCAACCCATGCTGCGTTCTATCCTCCCTCATGTTCCATCATCATGTTTCATGATCCTCATGTTTCCTCTTTGGAGAAAGAGAGTGATGGGATAGCCCTGGTGCTAAACTGGGCTAAAACCAGCCCAAATTGCCAAGGCCAAATGATTCCTCTCCCATATTCCGGCCTGGTATGAAATGTGTGTGAGGTTCTGTCGGAGTCTGTCCAAGGATGTGATCTCGTGGTTCTGGCTGCTGGGGGGCCCTTTGCCAGCTGTGGAGCTGCTTTTGGGTCTCAGCTGCATGATCTTTCGTGTGGCTGGACTTCTCCCCCCCCACTTTTCCTGGGCCTGAGTTCCACCAGAAGAGTTGGGGGGGCTGTGGGATCTCTCTTTCAAGGTTTTGGTGGACGCAGCCTCCTTTTATCCCAAACTCTCAGCCGCACCTTTCCCTCTTCCTTTCCTCATCAGCTGAATGGAGCTGCTGGAAAGGGGCAGCCTTCCCAAACCACCTACCCCAAACCCCCTTGAACCAGCCATTTCCCCCAACAATTCCGAATATCAGGCTCTCTGGGTTATGCAAGAGTATTCCGGGGACCCATTTCTCTTATTAACCTTAAGTTCAGGAGTTCAAACTTTTGGGTCCAACTATGAGGGTTATTCAACAAACTTGAGGTCTGAAGAGACATCAAGATCCACTTTGCAGACATTGACAACCATTTCTTCTCAGACTTCAACCTACTGAGTTGTTTATCAAAGACATCACCACCCATCCTTCCAATCCAATCCTTCCCTGTGAGGGTGGTGAGGCCCTGGCACGGGTTGCCCAGAGGAGCTGTGGCTGCCCGCTCCCTGCCCGTGTCCAAGGCCAGGCTGGTGGTCCTGGAGCAGCCTGGGCCAGGGGAAGATGTCCCTGCCCATGGCAGGGCTGGCACCGGACGGGCTTTAAGGTGGCTCCATCCCAAACCATTGCAGAGCCCCGGGGCCGGCATGGGGCGGGGCGGGCGCTCAGCAGCGCCACCAGCTCGTGCTGCCGCCTGGTGGTGACAATCAGAACTGCAGCTGTGGGCAGTGCATGCGCAGTGCTGCTGTTTAACCCTGCTCGCTGCTGCCTTCCGGTGGGCAATTCCCAAACTGCGACAACTCCGTGAGTTCTGGAGCTGTGTGGGCTAAAGTGGGAAAATCCCCTGATTTGAAAGAAAAAAGAGTTTCCTGGTGAAACATCAGGGTTTTACAAAAATAAAAAGGTGAGGGTGCCTCTGTCCCCTTTTCACCTTTTTATTTTTCATCCTTTTTCTTTTTTTTTTTTTTTTTGTTGTTTTGTTTTGTTTTGTTTTGTTTTGTTTTGTTTTGTTTTTCTCTCTCTTAATGCTACTTCTTTTCTGTTGCCTCAAATCAGGAACTTTGGAACTGGCTCTGAAGTGTTCATTCTTCCTTTTCTAATTGCTCTGAGCAGGTCCTCCCCAACTCCCATAGCCACTCCTTGGGCTCCAAACCCTTCCCAGCTCCATCCCTTGCCCTGGACGTGTTCCAGCCCCTCCAGGTCATTGCTGAGGGGCTGCAGTGAAAAGGGAGTGCAGAGGAAAAAGGGAGGAATGTTTCTCCATTGCCTCTCTGAAGACTGAGGTTTGAAAAGTAAAGCTTTAAGTTGCCAATAATGAAAACACCAGGAACAGCTTTATTTTAGGGAACGAGGCACCCTGCAGGAAAGGCGTTAAAAGAGCTGTAGCAGATACATCAGGTGAGTAAGTAGCAAATTTTGATAAATTTTTATATGCCAGGTGAGCAAGGATCAAATTTTTGATACGTTTTTAATACACCACACAAGCAAGCAGCAATTTTTTTGGATACATCAGGCAAGGCAGCCAAGAAGCTTTAGGAGGTGGCCGTGACATTGGCGCTCCCAAACCCCTCTGTCGGGAAGTGCCCAACCAGCCCCAGGCACTGCCCAGTCTCTGCTGTCCACACTGTCCTGGGCTGTCCTAGCAGCTCCAGCCATGTCCTGGCTGGTCCTGTTGGCTTTGTCCCGCTCCCTCCTGGGCAGCTCTCGGAGGGCCTTCCTCCAGATGGATCACTTGTTACAGTGACCATGGTGGCCACAGTGGCTGTGGTAGCCATGGTGACCTTGGTCACCTTGGTAACCATGGTGGCCATGGTGGCCTTGGTAATTACAAGTGACCATGGTGACCACAGTGGCCACAGTGGCCTCATGAGTCAGAGTGGCCACAATGACCATGGTGATTCCAATGCCCAGAGTGGTCATAGGGGCCAAAGTGGCCACAGTGCAGCAATGTCCACAATGGTCACAGTGGCCAAAGTGACCACAGTGGCCATAGAGGCCTCAGTAGCCTTGGTGGCCTCATTTCTCTGCAGGTCCTGGTGGCATTTGTGGTCATGGTGGCCACAGTGGCCTCTGAGACCACAGTGACCTTGGTGGCCTCGTGGCTCAGAGGGTTCTGGTGATCACTGCCGTGGCCACGGTGGCCAGGAGAAGCCCCCTGAGGTGGGGGGAGTTCCTGGAGAGGCTCCCACCTGGGGACACAAAGAGTGAGGTCAGGGAGATCATGGGGAGAGGGAGTCACGGGGGCAAAAAGAGGGCCTTGGGGAGAGGGACAGGGGTGACAGGAGGGCCCTGAGGCTGTAGGGGTCAGAGGGGGCATAATGAGGTTCCTGTCCCCTGTGCCCAGCCATGGGTAGCCTTGTCCCCTGTTAGAGATGGTCCGAAAATTTCTCATCTGCCTCACGACTGCTGTCTAGAACAAAGATTGAAGCCCCCCAAGGGCTCAGACTGAGTTCCTTCAAATTCCAACACAGGAACACTGGCCTGACTGAAGTGGGGTGTTTGCCAAATGTTGCCTGTAGGTATGTTCGCTGGACCGAGACTGGTTTGCCATGGGAGCCAGTCCTGAAACAATGGATCCTGCTCGCTGCTTGGACAGGCTTGTCCCGTTGAGAACTGGCATGTCTGTGCTTGTTACTGTCCTGTACCTGTTCCCTTGAAATACCATCTTGTTCCCTCCCCCAGCGGACCTCGTAAGACTTTAAAGACCCCTGAGTTACCCAAAGACTCTGAGATCTCCCCATGGAAGAAGATGGATCTACTGGGCAGACCAGGAGAATTTTGTCGTCTCTTCGTTGGTAGGTATTACCCCCCCTCCCGCCCTTCTCTTTCTCTCTATCCTTTATTTCCTTTCTAATCCTTCTATCACAGTTGCTGTTGGCACTCCAAGAAGATGCATTTGTTTTGATTAATACTGAAATCCCCTCTGTGTTGTTTTTGCGCTTTGGTTAATGACCCATCACGACCCCCGCTTGAATTAGCAGGTTGTGACATTAAATTGGCATCATGGACAGGATTCTGACAGACAGAGGGGTTTCCAGGGCTGTGTGTAGTCTGTAACAGGGGAAGGACATTTCACTCCAGCCACACCTAGCCTGACACCCCAAAAAGGGTGAGCAGTGTCTAGAAAGCAAGCGGGGGTGACTCGAATTTCCCACAAACTGCACATGCCTAGGTGAACAGTATCCCCATGCTCAATTGAGGTCTCTGTCTTCAGAATTTTGTAAAAGATCTCCTAGCGCAAAAGGGGAAACTGTTCTGTGTATGTGTGAATTTGGACTGCTTGGTATAGCGAAGAGACAATCATAAGTAACTTAAGGAGTACCTCCCAGGCAGATTTCGTCTCTTCACCCACACAGGGTAGTGAAGGGAGACAGCAAGAGCTCTGTGTGTGTGTAACTAAGTCGTACCTCCCTGTAGTGGTTTCTGATCCCTTCACAAAATGACTGAAAACTCTAGTGCAAAAGACAAAGCTGCATTTTACGCTGTTAGCAAAACACAAAGCTATACCCTCTCCTGCAGTCAAACAGTGGGCACAGGATAATTGGTTTAATTTTGAGACTGTGATTGATCGAATATGTTTTTTTACAACGTGAGACAAAATTTAGATTCGGCAGAGATAAAGCCATAATTTGTTCTGTTTTAGGGGCATGCCTTACAGCTTCTATAGAAAACCTCTTACGGCAGTGTAATGAAGAGGAAACAATTATAGATTCTCTTCAAAATGTAGTGAGAATTTTTTAGAAACGATTAGATGAAGAAAGAAATGAAAATCATTTGCTATAGGCTGGCCTGAGAGATGAATGACTTCCCAGATGAAATGATTCTCCCTCTAAAATTACAGCTTCCCTAGCCCACACGTAGATGTTTCCTTTCAGCCTGGGAGATCACACTCCCCATGGCTGTCCCTGATGGAAAGGGATGGCCCACCCACAAGACACTAAATTGTAGAACAACACAAAAATGCCAATCCAAAGCAGCTCCCCCGCCAACTCAAACTTAGGAACTCTGGCAGGTCCAAGCGTCCAGAAGGCGTCATGTGGAGTTGTCAGTGCTGAGTCACTCCTCCATCCCCTTGGAGGGTGTCGGCTCTCCCATCGGCAAGAAGCAGAATCAAACTTAAGTCCTGCTTCACAGTTCTACCCAGGGCCATGTCCAGCTCTACGCAATGCCATTTCCAGTTCTGCCCAGTACTCTATCCAGGTCTGTCCAGTGCCATGTCCAGCTCTGTGCTCCTCAGGACAGGAGGGACATACAGATCCTGCAGCAGATCTAGCAGAGGCTCAGAGGATGATGCAGGCACTGGAGCATCCCTCTCCTGAAGCAAGGCTGCAGGAGCTGGGGCTGTGCAGCCTCAAGAGGAGACACAGCTGACAGGAACCTCATCCCTGTGTATATGATGCCTTAGGATTTCCCTTTTATCTTTTTCAGATCCTGTACTGCTTTAGTGTGGAACTCTAAAACTCCACAGCCTGTCAGCTGCTGTTCTCCCGTTTTATTCAGACAAAACGATTCCTCTCTAGGCTGAAACTCAGGGACACTCACAGTCTCTGGCCCTGAGAAGTATAAAGGAAAGTCAGTTGGGCTGTTAGCAAACTGGGGGAGTATGACTTCATTACCTGAAGCTGTAATTGGAGGATTAACCCGATATGTAAACAGACCAAACCAATAACTGTATGACAAACTCCTGACCATCGTCCATCTTGGGTGGAGCCTCTCAGAGGCTTCTGCCTGCCCCAGGTGTGTCTATTGAAGGCTTGGAATAAATCCCTGCTTTTATTCTCATAATCGTGTCTGGCCTCTGTTCCAGGCAGCCACTCCAAGGCATCCTGTCAATATACAAATATACTGCACCTTCCCTGTGCCTCAGCCAATGGGGAAAGGAAGAGGGCAATGTGCAGCCGAGAGTTTGGGATAAAATGAGTTTGAATCCTCCAAAACCTCGAGAGAGAAACTCCATGGGGCTATGACAATGGAAGCTCTGTCCTTTTATTCCAATAAAGTTTCAAAACTACTGTGTGGACACCTGGCTTTCCATAGAGTGGCTTTCTCACTACATGCTGAAGGTGCTGGGTCGAGCTGAAAGCCTGACTTCAAGAATGATAAAAGGATGTAAAAGTATTTCTACAGGACAATAAATGTGGCTCAAAGCAGTGGAGAAAGAGTTAAAGGAAACTCCAGTGTGGGTTTTTGACAAGTTCTCTATGACAGACAGAGCAGCGCCCGCCGAAAGTGAAAGTTTGAGCGGAGGTCATCTGAGATATCGAGGCACTCTGTGAAAATAACCACTCAGATCCCTTTTTAGGAACTCTCCGGTTCCTAAAGAAGAGGATTTCCTGAGAGATGCGGGGGCATGCAAATGTTATGGGTTAACACAACTTGGATTTTAGTTAAAGAAGAAACTTTTCCCTCTAAGGACCTGTTGATTTCCTGTGGAAAGGAAAGAGACGATTCAGAGGTCAAGTTTTAGATACTGACACCACAGAGGAAGCTGTTTGTGCCTTTGTGAATACACACACAGTGTTGAGATGAGCCTGAGAACTTCCTTTTCCTGCTGGCCTCAGAACAGGTAAGGTGGCAGCCCGGTTTCTGCCAGGGCCAGGCAGGGCTGGCCAGAACCAGCCTGGCCAAGGCTTTTCCGGTGACTCTTGGGCAGGGGAGGGGAGGAGAATATGTTCTGTCCCAGCCCGATGGGGTTTCCAGAGGGTGCTAAAACATCCTGCTGCTAAGCTGTGGGGGCTGAGCCCCCCCAGCTCTTCTGGTGACTCCTAGGCAGAGGGAAAGAGTGGGGGGAGAAGCCCAGCCGCACGAGAGATCGTGCAGCTGAGACCAAAAAGTGGCTCCGGAGCCGGGCAAGGGCCCCCCGGCAGCCAGAACCCCGAGATTTTGGCCCAGCTTTGGTGCAGCCTGGCCCTACCATCTTCAGCCGCTTCCCAGGGAAGAACCATTATGTCCTCTGCAGACCTGGGAGATGTTAACTCTTCGTGCCAGATGAGACTTACAGCAGCACTGGCCCTTCTCTGAGTGAGAACAGGCAAAGTGATGGAGGATCACTGTAAGGAGACGCAGCAGGAAACTGAGGTCAGCGAAGAGAGAGTAAAAGGCTTAGGTTGGAGGGAGATTGAGCAGTTGCCTACTTTGGGCTGGATTTCTCTTGTGAGGCCATGGAGAATGGACTAAACTTCCCCCAGAACATACAGAATGCCTTTAGGGGGATGCAGAGTTCTAGTCATAGCCATGGACTGATACAATTGAGATTGAATGGAGACTTGTGGACAGAGGAAGACAAAGACAAAGTGACATGAAGCCCTTTGCTCCCAGGGAAAAAGAGATCTCTCTTGAGATGAAGATGATTTTGCAGATAGAGGAAGGGAACCTTTGTTTCATACTGCGAGAGGCATCCTAAATTTAGCAGACGTGGCCCGTACACAGTTGTGGGGAAAAGGTGCGAATGGCAGGGGCCTCACGGTTTGCAGAATTTCTGGGCGGCTGCAGATTCGTGACGTGACGTGGGAGCCAGCAGAGAACGGTTTTTTTGTGGTGGTGTCTCCATGGGAGTTTCTAAGAGAGGCTCCTCTCCGTAAGAACAGATAAAATATTATTTTAGAGTGGTGAAATGGAGCAGAAATCCCATGTTTTGTCTCTTTATCGTATTTGTGGGAAGGTCAACAGTCGTGGGAGGAGGGGAAGTGTTTTGAGAGTTTCAATTTGATTCTCATTCTTTTCTGTTTGTTAATGAATCTATTTTGACACCTTTTAAGATTTGGGCCCGCTTTGCTTTCCTCCTAATCCTATCCCACAGTAGGAAAAGGAGAAGATGGTTTCAACCAACAATTAAATCGCTACACTAAATTTGGGAAACAAGAACTGGCGAATGTGAAACCATTACGGCAAATTATTTCCGGGAAAAGCGCTGTTTCTGTATTAGATAGGAGGCCTATTTTAATGAATATTTATAATTAGGATGGACAAATGCCCTTTGGCAAAGTGCTCCTGAGCTGCAGGACCAGGAGAGATCTGCTGTGAGTCCGAGCTGCCCAAGAATTCCGGCTTTGTGATCCCTCCAGTTCTGTCCGGGAGTTCACTGCGGCCCATTCCGGTATCAGGGGCTGGGGGGACACTGGGGACACTTGGGGACACGGGATTGGTGGATTGGGATTGCGCTCCTGGGGGAGTCACAGGACTGGGATTGGGGTCCTGGGTGCTCTGGGGGAAAGTGAGGGGGAACATGGGATGGTGGGAGTGGGATTGGGGTCCTGGGGGGCTGGGAGACACTGGGGGGCAGGGGGCGGTGCCCAGATTTGGATTGAGGTCCTGGGGTGACACTGAGGAAACTGGGGACTGGGAGTGGGATTTGGGGTCTGGGGGTGGGCTGAGGGGACACTGGGGGGCTCAGGGAGTGACCCCAGGATTTGGGTCAGGGTCCTGGGGGGGCGGAGACTCGTAACCATGGCAGTAGGATTGGGCTTCTGGGGGGCCAGGAGGACACGGCACTGTGGGATTGGGATTGGGATTGGGCTCCCTGTGGGGCTGGGGGATGTTGGGGAGGCCAAAGTAACCCCAGGACTGGGGATCAGGGAGCCCAGACATGTCCAGGGGTCTCCTGGCCAGGAGTGTCTCCCTTCCCCTGGGCTGACCCCACTCCCCTCCCCAGTCCCTCACTGAGGAACCCTCCCCATGTCCCCCTCCATGTCCCCTCTGTGTCCCCCAGTGTCCCACCCTGCTCCTGGTGGCCTCTCTCCTCCATGGCCCCCTGGCTCTCACCCTGGCACTGCTGGGAAAACTCACTGGGAAAACGGCGACGCCGCGCACGTGACGCCACCAGGTGGCAGCACAAAGTGACGGCGCTGCCGAGCACTGACCCTGCCGCGTGCTGGCCGTACGTCCAGCTCCGTCCGGTGCCGTGTCCAGGTCTGCCCAGTGCCGTGTCCAGGTCTGCCCAGTGCCATTCCCTGTCCCTGCGCCCATGGCCCTCCTCAGGGCCCCATAACCCCTCACCCCCCTCATGGCCCCTGATGCCCCACTTTGTGTCCCCAGGTGGGAGCCTCCCCAGGAACTCCCCCCACCTCGGGGGGCTTCTCCTGGCCACCGAGGCCATGGCAGTGGTCACTGGAACCCTCTGAGCCCCGAGGCCACCGAGGTCACTGTGGTCTCAGAGGCCACTGTGGCCACCATGACCACAAATGCCACCAGGACCTGCAGAGAAATGAGGCCACCAAGGCTACCGAGGCCTCTGTGGCCACTATGGTCACTTTGGCCACTGTGACCCCTCTGGGCGTTGGAATCACCATGATCACCATGACCACTGTGGCCACTGTAACTACTGAGGCCACCATGGCCACCATGGTTACAGCAGGACCAGCCAGGGCAGGGCTGGAGCTGCCAGGACAGCACGGACAGCACGGACAGCAGAGACTGGGCAGCACCTGGGGCCGGTTGGGCACTTCCCGACAGTGAGGTTTTGGCTGCCAATGTCATGGCCACCTCCTAAAGCTCCTCGGTTGCCTCACCTGATGTATCCAAAAAAATTGCTGCTTGGCGTGGAGTGGGAAAAAATTGCTGCTTGCTTTCCTGGAGTATTAAAAGCGTATCAAAATTTTGATCCTTGCTCGCCTGGCCTATTAAAAATTTATCAAAATTTGCTGCTGACTCACTTGATGTGTCTGCTGCCGCTCTTTTAACACCTTTCCTCCAGGGTGCCTGCTTTCCTGAAATAAACCACTTCCTGTTGTTTTTGTCAGAGGCATCTTAAAGTTTTATTTTTCAAACCTCGATCTGCAGAGAGGTTATGGATAAACGTTCCTCCCTTTTTCCTCTGCGCTCCCTTGTCACTGCAGGGATGTCCTCAGGAAGGACCTGGGTGGGCTGGAGAATGTCCAGGCAAGGGACAGAGCTGGGAAGGGTGTGGAGCACCAGGAGTGGCTGAGGGAGCTGGGGAGGGGCTGCTCAGGGCTATTAGAAAAGCATGAATGATCAGTTCCAGGCCAGTTCCAAAGGTCCTGATTTGAAGCAAGGCAACAGAAGAAGCACTGGGAGGAAGAAAAAACAAACAGAATGAAAAAGAACAAAAAAAAATACAGAAAAGGGGACAGAGGCACCACCACCCGTTCATTATTATTGCTTTGTAATACATACTAGTAAAGAACTGCTATTCCTATTGCCCAAATCTTTGCCGAAGAGCCTCTGATTGTAATTTTACCGGGCAGATACCTGTCTTCCCAAACCAAGACAGTCCCGTTGGAGAAAAAGGGTCCAGAAATGGTGAGATGGGTCCGGTCTTCCTCCAGGGATCCGGTGGGAAAACTGGATCCCTAGTGGGACTGTGGCTCCTTTTTATCCAGGTGAAGATGGTTTGGCTCCTCCTCCCCGTGTGGAGCAGCTACAATAGTGCAGTGTAACGTGTAACGTCATTGGTGAGCTCTCAATGGTCCAGTAGCAGAAGACATTCCCATGGAAGCGGTGAAACAATGAAGAGAGATAAGCAGCACTCCGCCATCTGATAAGGGACACTGACCCATTTGGGCAAAGATAAGCAATTCTGCCCCACCCAGATGGAATAGAATAACACGCTCTTTACAAAACCCGCGGCAGCTGGCTTGGTCAGAATTCCTTCATGGAAATGTTCCGATAGAATCATTTGATAAAATTGTATCAATGGAATTATTCAATAAAATTGTTCTGGTGGAATTCTTCACTGGAATTGTTCTGACGGAATCGTTTAATAAAATTGCTTCAATAGAATTATTTAAAAGAACTGATTTGAAAGAATCATTTAATAAAGTTGTTCTGATACAAATCTTCAATGGAATTGTTCTGATAGAATCGTTTATTAAAATTGCTTCAATGCAATTATTTCATGGAACTGTTCTGATTGAATCGTTTAATAAAATAATTGTGATAGAATTATTTAATAGACTTCTTCGGATAGAATTCTTTACTGGAATTGTTCTGATAGAATCGTTTATTAAGATTGCTTCAATGCAATTATTTAATGGAATTGTTCTGATAGAATCGTTTAATAAAGTAGCTCTGATGGAATTCTTTGATAGAATTGTTCTGATAGGAATATTTAATAGCACGGCTTTGCACAAAGGCTTTGGTGGCCACTGTGGCCACAGTGGCAGTGGTGGCCTTGGGAGCCTTGGTGGCCTCGTTTCTCTGGGGGTCCTGGTGGCCACAGTGACCTTGGTGACCTCGGTGACATTGGCCTCGTGGCTCAGAGGATCCCGGTGGCCACTGCCAGGGCTGAGGTGGCCAGGAGGAGTCCTCGGAGGTGGAAGGGGGCGCTGGGGACGCTCCCACCTGTGGGACAGAGAGGGGGATCAGGGGAACCATGGCGGACCAAGAGGGGGTCGGGGACGGCAGGAATGGGGGGTTAGAGGTGACAGGAGAGATGGGGGGCATGAGGTGACAAGTGACAGGGTGTTGGGGGCTATGGGGGGGCACAGGGGTCAGGGAGGTCAGGGGGGTCATGGTGGGCTTAGGGGTGACAGGGATCGGGGGAGTCAGGGGGTGCCATGGGGGTGACAGGGGGTGACAGGAGTTCAGGAAGTGTCATGGTGGGTCCCGGCCCACCCACCTCCAGCACACAGGGCCTGTCCCCACAGCACTGCCCTTGGCGGGGAGGGACAGGGTTGGGACAGGGTCATCCCTGTCCCTGTCAGGGGTGTCCCTGTCCCCCCAGATGTGGGGGTCCCCATCCCTGTCCCTGTCAGGGGTGTCCCTGTCCCCCCAGATGTGGGGGTCCCCATCCCTGTCCCTGTCAGGGGTGTCCCTGTCCCCCCCAGATGTGGGGGTCCCCATCCCTGTCCCTGTCAGGGGTGTCCCTGTCCCCCCAGATGTGGGGGTCCCCATCCCTGTCCCTGTCAGGGGTGTCCCTGTCCCCCCAGATGTGGGGGTCCCCATCCCTGTCCCTGTCAGGGGTGTCCCTGTCCCCCCAGATGTGGGGGTCCCCATCCCTGTCCCTGTCAGGGCTGTCCCTGTCCCCCCAGATGTGGGGGTCCCCATCCCTGTCCCTGTCAGGGGTGTCCCTGTCCCCCCAGATGTGGGGGTCCCCATCCCTGTCCCTGTCATTGGCGTTCCTGTCCCCCCCAGATGTGGGGGTCCCCATCCCTGTCCCTGTCAGGGGTGTCCCTGTCCCCCCAGATGTGGGGGTCCCCATCCCTGTCCCTGTCAGGGGTGTCCCTGTCCCCCCAGATGTGGGGGTCCCCATCCCTGTCCCTGTCAGGGGTGTCCCTGTCCCCGCAGATGTGGGGGTCCCCATCCCTGTCCCTGTCAGGGGTGTCCCTGTCCCCCCAGATGTGGGGGTCCCCATCCCTGTCCCTGTCATTGGCGTCCCTGTCCCCATGCCCTCAGTGGGTGTCCCCAGCCTTGGTGTCCCCAGCACTGGGTGTCCCTGTCCCCCCACCCAGAGTGGGTGCTCCTGTCCATGTCCCCCATGCCCAGTGAGTGTCCCTGTGTCCCCTGTGCCCTGTCGTGGGTGTCCCCATGGCCACAGGGGGTGTCCCCATCCCCCAGGCTGTCCCCTGTGGTGTCACCTTTCAGCCACTCGCAGTTGTATTTGCTGGAGGTCCCGGTGGAGCGGAGCTGGATCTGTGTCTTGTTCCCTTCCCGGGTGACTTCGGTGACCTCGAATGTCTCGAAGGGCGGGATCAGCGCCCCCTCGTGTTCCGGATATTCCGAGAAGGATTGTATTCCTGCACCCTGGCACGTGCGCACCTGGAACTCTGTCCCGTTCGAGCACCAGCCTTCCGTTTTCCTCAGCGCCGTTATCGTGAATTCGCCAAACCGGACGGTGTCGCCAGGCTGGGCCGCGAACTGGGCGCCGCAGTCCCGACGGAACACGTCCAGACACTGCCCAGGGTGAGCGTCCCTCAGCGTGGCCAGCGCGTCGGTCAGCAGGAAATGCAGCGTTTTGTAGGGGAAGTTGTCCCGGTATTGCCGGGGGGAGCGCCCGGCCACACGCACATCCGCGTTGAACACACTGCGTACATCCATCGTGAGGGCCGTGAGGGCAATGGCCTGGGCTTGGGATGACAGAGGGGACACACGGGAGTCCCGCCTCTGCCACTCAGCCACGGCCTTCACCCAGACCCAGGCAAAGAGAGGATTCTCCTGGAACTCGGAGCGGAAGAGGACCGGCAACGCCGCGGTCATGGCAGCGCCACAGCCCCGGTACTGGTCATCGAAGGAGTCCCAGGCCATGTCAAGAGGCACCACCATGTTGGCCGCGGTGGCCACGGTCATTGCCAGCAGTGCCAGGGTGAGAGCCAGGGGGGCCATGGAGGAGAGAGGCCACCAGGAGCAGGGTGGGACACTGGGGGACACAGAGGGGACATGGAGGGGGACATGGGGAGGGTTCCTCGGTGAGGGACTGGGGAGGGGAGTGGGGTCAGCCCAGGGGAAGGGAGACACTCCTGGCCAGGAGACCCCTGGACATGTCTGGGCTCCCTGACCCCCAGTCCTGGGGTTACTTTGGCCTCCCCAACATCCCCCAGCCCCACAGGGACCCCAATCCCAATCCCACAGTGCCGTGTCCTCCTGGCCCCCCAGAAGCCCAATCCTACTGCCATGGTTACGAGTCTCCGCCCCCCCAGGACCCTGACCCAAATCCTGGGGTCACTCCCTGAGCCCCCCAGTGTCCCCTCAGCCCACCCCCAGACCCCAAATCCCACTCCCAGTCCCCAGTTTCCTCAGTGTCACCCCAGGACCTCAACCCAAATCTGGGCACCGCCCCCTGCCCCCCAGTGTCTCCCAGCCCCCCAGGACCCCAATCCCACTCCCACCATCCCATGTTCCCCCTCCCTTTCCCCCAGAGCACCCATGACCCCAATCCCAGTCCTGTGACTCCCCCAGGAGCGCAATCCCAATCCACCAATCCCGTGTCCCCAAGTGTCCCCAGTGTCCCCCCAGCCCCTGATACCGGAATGGGCCGCAGTGAACTCCCGGACAGAACTGGAGGGATCACAAAGCCGGAATTCTTGGGCAGCTCGGACTCACCGCGGATCTCTCCGGCTCCTGCAACTCAGGGAGACTTTGCCATGGGCAATTTATCCATCCTAAAAATAAATATTCATTAAAATGAGTCTTCTATCTAATAGAGAAACTGCGCTTTTCCCGGAAATAATTTGCCGTAATGGTTTCGCGTTCACCAATTCCTGTTCGCCCAATTCAGTGTAGCGGTCTGAGCGTTTGTTGAAACCATCTTCTCCTTTTCCGACTGTGGGATAGGATTGGGAGGAAAGCAAAGCCGCCCCAAATCTTAAAAGGTGTCAAAATAGATTTGTTGTCAAACACCAGCGGAAAAGAATGAGAATCAAAATGAAACTTTCATGACACTTCTGCTCTCCTCCCCACTATTGGTTTTCCCGCTGACAACATAAAGAGACGAATCCTGGGAGTTTCAGTCCATTTCACCACTCTAAAACACCATTTCATGTGTTCTTAGGGAGGGGAGCCTCTCTTAGAAACTCCCATGGAGACACCACCACAAGAGAACAGTTCTCTGCTGGCTCCCATGTCATGAATCTGCAGCCGCCCGGAAATTCTGCAAACTGTGAAGCCCCTGCCATTCGCACCTTTTCCCCACAACTGCATAAGGGTTTTTTCTGCTTCTTTCAGCCTACCAGTTAAGGATGCCCCTTCTAGTATGAAAGAAAGTTTCCCTTCCTCTATCTGCAAAATCATCACAACAAACAGAGGTCTCTTTTTCCCTGGGAGCAAAGGGCTTCATGTCACTTTGTCTTTGTCCTCCTCTGTTCAAAAGTCTCCATTCAATCCCAGTTCCATCAGTCCACGGCTATGACTAGAACTCTGCATCCCCCTAAAGGCATTCTATATGTTCTGGGGGAAGTTTAGTCCGTTCTCCATGGCCTCGCAAGAGAAATCCAGCCCAAAGTAGGCAACTCCTCAATCTCCCTCCAACCTAAGCCTTTTACTCTCTCTTCACTGACCTCAGTTTCCTGCTGTGTGTCCTTACAGCTCAATCACTGTTCTCACTCAGAGAAGGGCCAGTGCTGCTGTAAATCTCATCTGGCGTGAAAACAGTTAACGTCTCAAAGGTCTGCCGAGGGCACGATGCTTCTTGTGGGAACCCCAAAAAACCCCCTCAGGGAAACTTCAGTCTTTGCCCTGTGAAGATTGCCCAGAGTTCCCTGCCCAGGCTCAAAGAGAAGACTTCCTTCGTGGTGCCTTGCACAACTACTGCCGATCTACCCTGGATTGCTTCCTTCATTGGTCACTTAACCCTGCCCTCCCCGACTGTTCGTCCCTCATACCGTTTGTACCCTGTGCCCTCAGACCATCGGCCACTGACCCCATCCTTAACCCCAGAGCAGCACATGGTCTCGGTCGTCTGTCCCCGATCCCTTCGGCATGCTGAAACAAACCTTGCTGGAAAATACCATACAGGAGGCCCTTCCTGTCTTTCCTCCGCCGAGGCGTGTGTGTGTGTGCGTGGGCTTGAAGTTTCTGTTCCTCTGGCCTGCTCTGAGCGGCTTCTGAAGGACACGCTTCGAGAAGGGAGCAACATTTTACACTCCGCCCACAATGCTGCAGTTCTTCCCCGGGAAGTGGCTGAAGATGGTAGGGCCAGGCTGCACCAAAGCTGGGCCAAAATCTCCGGGTTCTGGCTGCTGGGGGGCCCTTGCCCGGCTCCGGAGCCACTTTTTGGTCTCAGCTGCACAATCTCGTGTGGCTGGCCTTCTCCCCACACACTTTTCCTCTGCCTGGGAGTCACCAGAGGAGTTGGGGGGCTCAGCCCCCACAGTCTCGCAGCAGGATGTTGTAACAGCCGCTGGAAACCCCATCGGGCTGGGACAGAACATATTCTCCTCCCCTCCCCTGCCCAAGAGTCACCGGAAAAGCCTTGGCCAGGCTGGATCTGGCCAGCCCTGCCTGACCCTGGCAGAAGCCGGGCTGCCACCTTACCTGTTCTGAGGCCTGAAGGAAAAGGAAGTTCTCAGCCTCATCTCAACACTGTATGTGTATTCACAGATGCACACACAGCTTACTCTGTGGTTATATGAGGTGTCAGTACCTCAAAATTTGCTTCTGATAGGTCTCTGTCTTTTCCACTGGAAATTAACAGGTGCTTATAGAGAACTGTTTCTTCTTTAACTAAAATCCAAGTTGTGTTAACGCATAACATTTACATGTCCCTGCCTCTCTCTGGGAATCCTCTTCTTGTCCTGGAAAGTTCCTAAACAGGGATCTGAGTGGTGATTTTCACAGAGTGCCCCAATATCTCAGGCGACCTTCACTCAAACTTTCAGTTTCAGGTGATGCTTCGCATTCTGCCTTCGAAAACTTGTCAAAAACCACACTGGAGCTCCCCTTAACTCTTTCTCCACTGCTCTGAGCCACTTTTGTTGCGGAAATACTTTTTCATCCTTTTATCTTTCTTTAAGTCAGACTTTCAGCTCGACCCAGCACCTCCAGCGTGTGGGGAAAAGCCACTCTGTGGAGAGCCAAGTGTGCACAAAACAGCCTTGAAATTTTATTGGAATGAAGGGACAGAGTTTCCACAGCCTGACCCCCGTGGGGTTTCTGTCTCGAGGTTTCAGAGGACGCAGCCTCCTTTTATCCCAAACTCTCAGCCATACGTTGCCCTCTTCCTTTCCCCATTGGCGGAGGCACAGGGAAGGTGCAGTATATTTGTATATTTATAGGATGCCTTGGAGTGGCTGCCTGGAACAGAGGCCAGACACGATTACCAGAATGAAAGCAAGGATTTATTCAAAGCCTTCAATAGACACACCTGGGGATGGGAAAAGCCTCCGAGAGGCTCCACCCAAGATGGACAATGGTCTGGAGTTTTTCATACAATTATTGGTTTGGTCTGTTCACATATCAGGGGTTAATCCTCCAATTACAGCTTCAGGCAATGAAGTCATATTCCCACAATTTGCTAATGCCTGAACTCACTTTTGTTTATACATTTCGGGACCTGAGACAGTGAGGTGTCCTTGAGTTTCAGGCCTAGAGAGGAATTGTTTTGTCTGGATAAAACAGGAGAACAGCAGCTGACAGGCTGTGGAGTTTTAGAGTTCCACACTAAAGCAGTACAGGAGCTGAAAAAGATAAAAGGGAAATCCTAACGCATCATATACACAGGGATGAGGTTCCTGTCAGCTGTGTCTCCTCTTGAGGCTGCACAGCCCCAGCTCCTGCAGCCTTGCCTGGTGAGAGAGATGCACCAGTGCCTTCATCATCCTCAGAGCCTGTGCTGGACCTGCTGCAGGATCTCCATGTCCCACCTGTCCTGAGGAGCGCAGAGCTGGACATGGCACTGGACAGTGATGGACATGGCAGTGGACAGGGCTGGATGCAGCACTGGGCAGAGGTGGACACAGCACCGCACACAGCACTCCTGATGTGCCTCACTGGGCAGGGCAGAGGGGCACCATCACTCCCTGATCTCCTGGCCCAGCTCCTCCTGATGCCCCCTGGATCCCTCCTGGCCCCAGGCCACACGGCCAGCTCCACTGGTCACCCACCAGCACCCCCAGGTCCCTCTCCAGAGCTGCTCCTGCAGGTCCCCCCAAGCCAGTGATGGCACTGGTGCTGAATTGGGCTAAACCAGCCCAAATCACCAACCCTGAATGATTCCTCTCCCATATTCCTGCTTGGAATGAAATGTGTGTGAGGTTCCTCCTTTGGGAAGGGGAGGCTCCCCAAGGATCCTGGGTGAGGTTGAGAGAAAGAGACGTTCCCAGGAGTGTTGGTGTGGGGAGTGACCTCGAGCCCTGCTTAGGAATTGTCTCCTTCTGCTGGCTGTGACAGAATTCTTTAATGGCAATGTTCTGATAGAATCGTTTGATAAAATAATTTCAATGGGATTCTTTAATGAATTGTTTTGATAGAATCGTTTAATAGAATTGTTCTGATAGAGTTTCATTAGCTGAATCGTTCTGCTACAATCGTTTAATAAAACTGTTCTGATGGAATTCTTTAACAGAATTGTTCTGACAGGGTTATTTAATGGAACGGCTTTGCACAAAGGCTTTGGTGGCCACGGTGGTCACAGTGGCTGTGGGTCAAGGACTCTTGGTGATGATGGTGGTCACGGTGGCCTTGGTGGCTGTAGTGACCACGGTGGCCATCGTGGCAGTGGTGGCCACAGTGACCTTGGTTGAGTCGAGTCGACTCGAGTTGAGCCGAGCGCCCGCCCCGCCCCATGCCGGCCCCGGGGCTCTGCAATGGTTCGGGATGGAGCCACCTTAAAGCCCGTCCGGTGCCAGCCCTGCCATGGGCAGGGACATCTTCCCCTGGCCCAGGCTGCTCCAGGACCCCCAGCCTGGCCTTGGACACGGGCAGGGAGCGGGCAGCCACAGCTCCTCTGGGCAACCTGTGCCAGGGCCTCACCACCCTCACAGGGAAGGATTCCTCTCAATATCCCATCTCGGATTCTTCTCGAGTGAGAAGCCATTCCCCTTGTCCTGTCCCTCCGTGCCCTTGTCCAAAGTCCCTCCCTGTTGCAGTCCTGCCGGCTTTACCTCGGCCGGGGTCACGATGAACGACACGGGAAATGCAGAATCGAGTTCGGTCTTGGTTGTTTATTACATTTTATCTATTTACGGTATTTACAGCTTGAGCTCCAACTTGCCGCTTAGAGAAACGAGGTAAAATGGAGAGCGTCTGACTTTCACCGAGGCTATTTAAGAGACAATTACCCAATACCAAAGTGACACCTCAAGTATTTATGTTTTGGACCCAGTAACGACCATTCGAGGTTTGCGACGCTGACACCCTTTACCAAATTAGAGAAGGCCACCCAGATCTGTGGAGAAGACGGAAGAAGAAGGTGAAGAACTCAGACAACACCCTGAATCCTCCATCTTGCCACACACACATTGCTATATACCAAAAACCCCAAACCTGAGTTTTCACCCTGCGAGATCACACAAAAACCATTCCAACTGCTCACCCAAAATCCCTGTGCCGTCACACAATCTCGGAAGCCTGTTCCAAGGCCTCAGGTCAAATATGGTGCCTGCCTGAGGGTCAGAACCCCTCAGCTCAGAAAGCCTGAAATTTTCAGCTTCCAGGGTTCCAACACCTCCCCAGCTCTCCTGGAGCTCCTTTAGTCAAGAAGGGGCTTTGGTGTCTTCTTGGATCACTCTCCAGTCTGAATACCTCCAGGTGTCTCCAGAGAAGAGGGGCTTCACCCCTCAAAACCTCTCCATGGGCTCCTTTGGACCTGCTCCAGCAGCTCCACATCTTCTCTGTGCTGGGGCCCAGAGCTGGCAGAGTGATCCCGGTGGGAATGTCTCATGGTGGGAAGGGCTCAGTGCTTGCCCCGCTCCCATCCCAGAACCAACACCCCACACGGAGCACGTGAAACGGACTCCCGTGGCTCCCTCTGTTTCTCCGAAGAGGAAACGCGCCCAGCGGCAGCGGCGCAAGGCTTTCGGTGCCGTGGGAACTTGGCAGCCATGATGGGAAGATGGCTGCCCCGCGGCCGGCTGGCACGGGTTATCAATCTCCGAGGGTCCAGCCTTTGCGGGGAAGTGCCAAAAAATTAATTTCGGCCAGACTGATCTTCAGGGGTGTTTTGTAAAGCAAGGGGTTTAGCGCAGAAAAAAAAAAAACCAAAATGACAAACGTTACAAAAAACGAATAAAAAGCGGCGCGCAGGTGTCTGAGGAACCTCGGACACTTTGCTAAGACACTCCCAAAAGCTCTTTGCTTCCTTTTGTGCGCTTTCTTAAATATTGAATGTTCTAGGAGGGAAAACCGGGCTTGCAGCCAATAGGATCCTCGGGAGGCTTTGAGTGACACTCTCAGGGCCCAATCCAGGTTCTTGTGCCGGCGCTGAGCCAATCGCTGCCAGGAGGGGAGGGGAAAAACCTCGGCAAACTTCCTAAAATGTCTGTGGAGGGAAACGGAAATGCTTTCCCCTAATTGGGAACACCTGCTGGGGGCGTGGGCGGCGCTTTACCGCGCCTTTAAAGCAAAATATCTGAAATAAAAATTATCTGAAATGACACACATATATATATATATAAAATATATATAATTTATTGAACATATTTAAAAATAGGTTATAAAACATATAAATTATAAAAGATATCAGTTATAAAATGTAAAATATAAATTTCCAGAAAACGGAAATGTTTTAATAAAATAAATATAAAAATTGTTATATATATATATATATATAATGAAATAAAAATATGAAATACGAAACACGAAATATGAAATATAGAATGAAAATATAAAATAAAAGTATAAAATCCATTTATATAAAATATAAAATATAAAATATAAAATATAAAATATAAAATATAAAATATAAAATATAAAATATAAAATCCATTTATGTAAAATATAAAATATAAAATATAAAATAAAAAATCCATTTATATAAAACATAAAATATAAAATATAAAATATAAAATATAAAATATAAAATATAAAATATAAAATATAAAATATAAGAATAAAATCCATTTATATAAAATATAAAATAAAAGAATAAAATCCATTCATATAAAATATAAAATATAAAATATAAAATATAAAATATAAAATATAAAATATAAAATATAAAATATAAAATATAAAATATAAAATATAAAATATAAAATATAAAATATAAAATATAAAATATAAAATGTAAAATATAAAATATAAAATATAAAATAAAAAATATAAAATATAAAACTAAAAAAATCGAATATAAAAAATAAAATATAGAATGTAAAATATGAAATATAAAATATAGAATATAGGATATAGAATACAAAATATAAAATATAGTTTATAGAATGCAGACTCTAAAAGAAAAAATAAAAATTAAAAAAAAATATAAAATCTATCTTTACAAAACACAAAATATAAATCTATGTAAAAATAAAACCGTTTATATAAAATAAAAACTTGGGAGGTTGGGCCCCGTCCAGCCCGGCCCGCAGGAATTTGTCACCTCCCGAGGACACTTTGTCACCGCAGCCGGGACAAAGTGGAGCCGGGGACGGTTCATCTAAAAATAAAACTTCAATACAAAATACAGATTCCTGTAAAAGATAAACTTACATCAAATCCAAAATACTGATCTCGATAAAATAGACATTTCTATCAAATATGAAATACAGATTCCGATGGAATATAAATTTATGTCAAATATAAAATACAGATTTTGGCAAAATATAAATTGATATCCAGTCTAAAATACAGATTCCTATAAAATATAAACCGAAATACAAAATACAGATTTTGATAAAATATGAGTTTCTGTCGAATGTGAAATACAGGTTCCTATAAAACCTGAATTTCTATCAAATATAAATTACAGATAATATTAAATTGATATCCAATCTAAAATAGAGATTTTCAGAAAATATAAATTTATTTCCAATCTAAAATACGGATTCCTATAAAATATCAATTTCTATAAAATCTAAAATACGGATTTCGATAAAATATCAGTTTCTATCAAATATGAAATACAGGTTCCTTTAAAATATTAATTTACTTGAAATGTAAAATATGCGTCTAAAAATATAAAGAACAATATATAAATTTATATAAAACATAAATATTTATAAAGGTAGAGTAAAAATATAGAACAGAAGAAATATTTCTGTAAAATATCAAATAAAAACTCCTATAAAATGTAAATATTATATAAAAATCTATTTCTAAAAAATATAAAATACAAACGTCTATAACAATATAAATGGTAAAAGATATAAAATACAAAATACAAATTTCTTTAAAACATAAATGTTTTTATATAAAAAATATAAATATATATAATAGTATTAAATATGAAATACAGAATTAAAAATGCAAAATATAAAAGACAAAAATAAAAAATAAAATTAAAAAAATTAGGATCAATTTATACGTAACACAAAGCCTAAATTAATATAAAATAAAAGCATTTATTAAAAAATCTAAACCGGGAGGTTGGGCCCCCTCCAGGCCCCGCCCGCAGGAATTTGTCACCTCCCGAGGACACTTTGTCACCGCAGCCGGGACAAAGTGGAGCCGGGGACGGCTGCCAGACCCCCCGGCCCAAAACGGCTCCAAAACTGCCAAAAAACGGCCCAAAAACTGCCCAAAATGGCCCCAAAACTGCCCGAAAATGGCCCCAAAACGGCCCCAAAACGGCCCAAAAACGGCCCAAAAACGGCCCAAAAATGGCCCCAAAACTGCCCAAAATTTGCCCAAAAACGGCCCAAAAATGGCTCCAAAATGGACCCAAAACTGCCCCAAAACTGCCCAAAAAACTGCCCCAAAACTGCCCAAAAATAGACCGAAAATGGCCCAAAAACTGCCCAAAAATGGCCCAAAAATGGCCCGAAAACGGCCCAAAAACGGCCCAAAAATGTACCCAAAACTGCCCAAAAATGTCCCAAAAACGGCCCAAAAACGGCCCCAAAACTGCCCAAAAATGGGCCAAAAACGGCCCCAAAACTGCCCAAAAATGTACCCAAAACTGCCCAAAAATGGCCCAAAAATGGCCCCAAAACTGCCCAAAATGGCCCAAAAACGGCCCCAAAACAGCCCCAAAATGGCTCCAAAACAGACCTAAAACTGCCCAAAAATGGCTCAAAAATGTACGCAAAACTGCCCAAAAATGGCCCAAAAATGGCCCCAAAACTGCCCAAAAATGGCCCCAAAACTGCCCAAAAATGGCCCAAAAACGGCCCCAAAACTGCCCAAAAACTGCCCCAAAACTGCCCAAAAACGGCCCCAAAACTGCCCAAAAATGGCCCAAAAATGGCCCAAAAACGGCCCCAAAACTGCCCAAAAATGGCCCAAAAACTGCCCAAAAACTGCCCCAAAACTGCCCCAAAACGGCCCCAAAACGGCCCAAAAATGGCCCAAAAACTGCCCAAAAATGGCCCAAAAACTGCCCGAAAATGGCTCCAAAACAGACCTAAAACTGCCCAAAAATGGCTCAAAAATGTACCCAAAACTGCCCAAAAATGGCCCAAAAACTGCCCCAAAACTGCCCAAAAATGGCCCAAAAACTGCCCAAAAATGGGCCAAAAATTGCCCAAAAATGGGCCAAAAATGGCCCAAAAACTGCCCAAAAACTGCCCCAAAAGCTGCCCAAAAATGGCCCAAAAACTGCCCCAAAACTGCCAAAAAATGGCCCAAAACTGCCCAAAAACGGCCCCAAAACTGCCCAAAAATGGCCCAAAAACGGACCTAAAACTGCCCCAAAACTGCCCAAAAATAGACCGAAAATGGCCCCAAAACGGACCCAGAAATGGTCCAGAAACAGCCCCAAAAATGGACCAAACGTGGACCTAAAATGGACCGAAAATGGCCCCAAAATGGCCCAAAAATGGCCCCAAAACTGCCCAAAAATGGGCCAAAAATGGGCCAAAAATGGACCAAAAATGGGCCAAAAATGGACCAAAAAATGACCAAAAATGGGCCAAAAATGGACCAAAAATGGACCAAAAATGGCCCCAAAACTGCCCAAAAATGGGCCAAAAATCGACCAAAAATGGACCAAAAATGGGCCAAAAATGGGCCAAAAATGGACCAAAAATGGACCTAAAATTGCTCAAAAACTGCCCCAAAACTGCCCAAAAATGGACAAAAAATGGACCAAAATGGGCCAAAAATGGACCCAAAATGGGCCAAAATTGGACCAAAAATGGCCCAAAATGGGCCCAAATGGGCCCAGAAACGACCCTATAGCGACCCCAAAACGGCCCCATAGCGAAACTCCTGCCCCACAGCCACCTCCCCGCCCCATAGCGACCCCAAAACGACCCCAAATGGACCAAAAATGGCCCCAACACCGCCCCAGACCAGCCCCATAGCAAACCCCGGCCCCATAGCGACCCCAAAACGGCCCCATAGCAAACCTCGGCCCCATAGCGAACCCAAAACGGCCCCATAGAGACCCCAAAACTGCCCCATAGCAAACCCCGGCCCCATAGCGGCCCCAAAACGGCCCCATAGCAAACCCCGGCCCCATAGCGGCCCCAAAACGGCCCCATAGTGACCTCCGGCCCCATAGCGACCCCAAAACTGCCCCATAGTGACCTCCGGCCCCATAGCGACCCCAAAACTGCCCCATAGCAAACCCCGGCCCCATAGCGGCCCCAAAACGGCCCCATAGTGACCTCCGGCCCCATAGCGACCCCAAAACGGCCCCATAGCAAACCCCCTGCCCCATAGCGACCCCCCTGCCTTCATAGCGACCCCAAAACTGCCCCAAATCGGCCCCAAAACTGCCCCATAGCAAACCCCCTGCCCCATAGCGACCCCAAAACGGCCCCATAGTGACCTCCGGCCCCATAGCAACCCCAAAACGGCCCCATAGCGACCCCAAAACTGCCCCATAGCAAACCCCCGGCCCCATAGCGACCCCAAAACGGCCCCATAGAGACCCCAAAACGGCCCCATAGAGACCCCAAAACTGCCCCATAGCAAACCCCTGCCCCAAATCGGCCCCAAAACTGCCCCATAGCAAACCCCTGCCCCATAGCGGCCCCAAAACGGCCCCATAGCAAACCCCTGCCCCATAGCGACCCCATAACAGCCCCATAGTGACCTCCGGCCCCATAGCGACCCAAAAGCGACCCCATAGAGACCCCAAAACTGCCCCATAGCAAACCCCGGCCCCATAGCGACCCCATAACGGCCCCCCCACCCCATAGCGACCCCCCCCCGCCCCACAGCGGCCCCAAACCGGCCCCACAGCGCCAGGAGAGGTGCGAGATAAGCGCCCCCCGCCCCTCCCCCCCCCCCGCCATGTCCCGATATAGCCGCGACAGTGACGGGGCTGTCACCACCCCCCGCTGTGGGGGGACACTGGCCAGGGACCCCCTGCCCCATAGAATGCCCTAAAGGGGAATTCCCGTCTCTGCCCCACAGAATTCAGTGAAAAAGGATTCCCTGCCCCATAGGATCCCCTAAATAAAAGATCCCTGCCCCACAGAATGCCCTAAAACCCCACAGAACGCCCTAAAAGGGAATCGTCTTCTCCGCCCCATAGAATTCCATAAACAGGGACTGCCTGCCCCATAGAATGCCGCGAAACCCCATAGAATCCCCTAAAAGGGAATCCTGGTCTCCGCCCCATAGAATTCACTAAATAAGGATTCCCTGCCCCATAGAATGTCCTAAATAAAACATTCCTGCCCCATAGAATCCCCTAAAAGGGAATCCTGGTCTCCGCCCCATAGAATTCACTAAATAAGGATTCCCTGCCCCATAGAATGTCCTAAATAAAACATTCCTGCCCCATAGAATCCCCTAAAAGGGAATCCTGGTCTCCGCCCCATAGAATTCACTAAATAAGGATTCCCTGCCCCATAGAATGTCCTAAATAAAACATTCCTGCCCCATAGAATCCCCTAAAAGGGAATCCTGGTCTCTGCCCCATAGAATTCACTAAATAAGGATTCCCTGCCCCATAGAATGTCCTAAATAAAACATTCCTGCCCCATAGAATCCCCTAAAAGGGAATCCTGGTCTCCGCCCCATAGAATTCACTAAATAGGGATTCCCTGCCCCATAGAACGCCCTAAAACCCCATAGAATCTCCTAAAAGGGAATCATCTTCTCTGCCCCATAGAATTCACTAAATAAGGGATCTCCTGCCCCATAGAATTCCCTGATCTTCTGCCCCATAGAATGCCCTAAAAGGGATCCCCTGCCCCATAGATTGCCCTAAATAAGGGATCCCCTGCCCCATAGAATCCCCTAAAAATGAATCCTCATCTCTGCCCCATAGGATTCTAAAAAGGGACCCCCCTGCCCCATAGAATCCCGTGAATAAGGGACATTCCTGCCCCATAGAGACCCCTAAATAAAACATCCCTGCCCCATAGAATCCCCTAAAAACGAATCCTCTGCCCCATAGAATCCCCTAAATGAGGGATGCCCCCGCCTCTGCCCCATAGAAACTCCGCCCCATAGAACCCCCCACCCCCCGAACGCCACCCCAGGGCTCCCCCTGCCCCACACCTCACGCTATGGGGCGGACACGGGGCGGGGGCTCAAACCCCACAGAAACCCCATAGGAGAGGGGGGGGAGGAGGGGAAGTGTGGGGCCGCCCCCTCCCCATAGCTCCGCCCCATAGCTCCGCCCCACAGCCCCGCCCCACAGCGCGCCCTATAAAACCTGTGGGGCCGCGGGGCTGCTGGAACTGCGGCTGTGGGGCAGAGCCAGAGGGTGAGAGGGGCGTGTGGGGCGGGGGGGCTGTGGGGTGATGGGGATCTATGGGGCACACGGGGATCTCTGTGGGGCTTAGAGTGGATCTATGGGGCACGGGGCGGGTTGTGGGTCACAGGGGGTCTGTGGGGCTCTTGGGGGTCTCTATGGGGCACGGGGGGTTCTATGGGGTGATGGGGATCTATGGGTCTGTGGGGCACAGGGTGGGTTGTGGGGCACACAGGGATCTATGGGGCGCATGGGGATCTATGGGGTGTAGGAAGGTCTCTGTGGGGCACGGGGCAGGTTGTGGGTCACACAGGATCTATGGGTCACACGGGGGCCTATGGGGAGCACGGGGATCTATGGGGCACAGGGCGACTTGTGGGGTGCACCGGGATCTATGGGGTGTATGGGGCGCATGGGGATCAATGGGGCACACGGGGATCTATGGGGCACACAGGGCTCTATGGGGCGCACAGGGATCTATGGGGTGTATCGGGGTCTCTGTGGGGCGCAGGGAGGTCTCTGTGGGGCGTGGGGCAGGTTGTGGGTCACACAGGGGTCAGTGGGTGTCTCTATGGGGCGCGGGGTGGGTCTATGGGGCACACAGAGGTCTATGGGGCAGACATGGGATCTGTGGGGCACACAGGGTCTCTATGGGGCAGGCAGGGATCTATGGGGTGCGTGGGGGTCTCTATGGGGCACCGGGCAGGTTGTGGGTCACACAGTGATCTATGGGGTGCACGGGGATCTATGGGGCACGGAGGGGATCTATGGGGCACAGGGGGGATCTATGGAGCACGGAGGGGATCTATGGGGCACAGAGAGGATCTATGGGGCACAGAGGGGATCTACGGGGCACAGGGGGGATCTATGGAGCACGGAGGGGATCTATGGGGCACAGGGGGTCTATGGGGTGTATGGGGATCTATGGGGGTCTCTATGGGGCACAAGGCAGGTTGTGGGGCACAGAGGGGATCTATGGGGCACAGAGGGGATCTATGGGGCACAGAGGGGGTCTACGGGGCACAGAGGGGATCTACGGGGCACAGAGGGGATCTATGGGGCACAGAGGGGATCTATGGGGCACAGGGGATCTATGGGGCACAGAGAGGATCTATGGGGCACAGAGGGGATCTACGGGGCACAGAGAGGATCAATGGGGCACAGAGGGGATCTATGGGGCACAGGGGGGATCTATGGGGCACGGAGGGGATCTATGGGGCACAGAGGGGATCTATGGTGCACAGGGGATCTATGGGGCACACACAGGATCTATGAGCACAGAGGGGATCTATGGGGCACAGAGGGGGTCTATGGGGCACAGAGGGGATCAATGGGGCACAGAGGGGATCTATGGGGCACACACAGGATCTATGGGGCACAGAGGGGATCAATGGGGCACAGAGGGGATCAATGGGGCACAGAGGGGATCTATGGGGCACACACAGGATCTATGGGGCACAGAGGGGATCAATGGGGCACAGAGGGGATCAATGGGGCACAGAGGGGATCTATGGGGCACAGGGGGTCTATGGGGCACAGGGGGTCTATGGGGTGTATGGGGATCTATGGGGTCTATAGGGGTCTCTATGGGGCACAAGGCAGGTTGTGGGGCAGACGGGGATCTATGGGGCACAGCGATCTATGGGGCACAGAGGGGATCAATGGGGCACAGAGGGGATCTATGGGGCACACACAGGATCTATGGGGCACAGAGGGGATCAATGGGGCACAGAGGGGATCTGTGGGGCACAGAGGGGATCAATGGGGCACAGAGGGGATCTATGGGGCACACACAGGATCTATGGGGCACAGAGGGGATCAATGGGGCACAGAGGGGATCAATGGGGCACAGAGGGGATCTATGGGGCACACACAGGATCTATGGGGCGCAGCCCCTCACCCCCCATATCCCCCCAGATTTTCCTTCACCACCCGACCCAGCTGACCCACAGATCCCAGGTGAGGGGGGCGCCGCTGTGGGGCAGGGGGTGGGCGGGGTCTGTCCCCGTCCCCCCACAGGTGACAATGGGGACAATGTCCCCATGGGGCGGAGGGGGGTCACTTGGGGGTCGGGGGTGACCTTGGGGCCCCATGGATGACCTTGGTGACCGGTTCGTGACCTTGGTGGCCCATTGATGACATTGATGACTATGGTGACCCATTGATGATTGGTGACCCATCGATGGCATCAATGACTGGTGACCCATTGATGACCATGGTGACCCATTGATGATTGGTGACCCATCAATGACTATGGTGACCCATTGATTATATTGATGATTGGTGGCCCATTGATGACACTGATGACCATGGTGACCCATTGATGACATTGATGACTGGTGGCCCATTGATGACCCATTGATGACACCGGTGACCCATCGATGACCCATTGATGACATTGGTGAGCCATTGATGACTGGTGACCCATTGGTGACCCATTGATGACATTGGTGACCCATTGATGACCCATTGATGACACCGGTGACCCATTGATGACATTGATGACTGGTGACCCATTGATGACCCATTGATGACACTGGTGACCCATTGATGACACTGGTGACCCACTGATGACCCATTGATGACATTGGTGACCCATTGATGACCCATTGATGACATTGATGACTGGTGACCCATTGATGACACTGGTGACCCATTGATGACATTGATGACTGGTGACCCACTGATGACCCATTGATGACATTGATGACTGGTGACCCATTGATGACCCATTGATGACACTGGTGACCCATTGATGACATTGATGACTGGTGACCCATTGATGACACTGGTGACCCATTGATGACATTGATGACTGATGACCCATTGATGACACCGGTGACCCATTGATGACATTGATGACTGGTGACCCATTGATGACCTATTGATGACACTGGTGACCCATCGATGACCCATTGATGACATTGGTGACCCACTGATGACCCATTGATGACGTTGATAACCCATTGATGCCATCGATGACTGGTGCCCCACTGATGTCACTGATTTCCGGTGACCCACCCATGACCCCGCCCACTCTCCGGGTGGCCTGGTGGTCCCTCCCCGGTCCCCTCCACGTGTCCCCATCCCCCCGGCAGCGATGGCGGACGCGGTGCTGGCAGCCCTGGGCCCGGCGGCGCCGTTCCTGCGGCCGGGCGAGCGCGAGCGCCTGGCGGCCACCACGCGACCCTTCGACCCCCGCGCCGAGTGCTTCGTCCCCCACCCGGGACACGAGTTCGTCAAGGGACGGGTGGTGGAGAGGCAGGGCGGGAACGTCACCGTGGAGACCGAGATGGGAGAGGTGACGTCACAGGGGTCACGGGGGGTCACGGAGGGCTTGGGGACATTGGGGGCATTGGGGTCACAGGGGACGTTGGGTGGGAATGTCACCGTGGAGACCGAGATGGGTCAGGTGACATCACAGGGGTCACGGGGGGGGAGGGGGGGTCACAGGGTCATGGGGGGCTTGGGGACCTCGGGGTCAAGGAGGACTCGGGGGGTCATGGGGATCTTGGGGTCACAGGGGTCACAGGGGACATTGGGTGAGATGCCACCATGCAGATCAAGATGGGCGAGGTGACGTCACAGGGGTCACGGGGTCATGGGAGGCGTGGGGACACTGAGGTCACAGGGACCTTGGGGTCACGCAGGGGTCACAGGGAACATTGGGTGGGATGTCACCATGGCGACCATGATGGGTCAGGTGACACCCAGGGGCCATGGGGACCTTGGGGTCACGGGGGGCTTGGGGTCATGCAGGGGTCACAGGGACATTGGGTGGCATGTCACCATGGAGAGCGACCTGAGACAGGTGACACCCAGGAGGGATCACGGGAGGGGTCACAGGGTCACGTGGAGACCCTTGGGACATTGGGGACATTGGGCGGGATGTCACCATGGAGACCAAAATGGGACAGGTGACATCACAGGGGTCACGGGGTCATTGGGGTCATGGAGACCTCGGGGTCATGGGGAGCACAGGGACCTTGGGGTCACCGGGAGGTCATGGGGTCAAAGGAACCTCTGGGTCACCCAGGGGTCACAGGGTGACATCGGGTGTGACGTCACCACCGAGCTGCCACCACGGAGGTGGCGCTGACCCCTCGGTGACCTCTCCGTGACCCCGTGCGACCCCCGCGCAGACGGTGACGGTCAAGGAGGGCGACGTCCACCAGCAGAACCCGCCCAAGTTCGACAAGATCGAGGACATGGCCATGCTGACCTTCCTGCACGAGCCCGCCGTGCTCTTCAACCTCAAGGAGCGCTACGCCGCCTGGATGATCTACGTGAGGACCCCGGAAACGGGCGGGGCAACCTCAAAAATGGGCGGGGCAGCCTAAAAACGGGGAGAGGGCGTCAAAAAATGGGCGGGGCAGCCTCAAAAATGGGCGGGGCAGCCTAAAAACGGGGAGAGGACGTCAAGAAAGGGGCGGGGCAACCTCAAAAATGGGCGGGGCAGCCTCAAAAACGGGGAGAGGGCGTCAAAAAATGGGCGGGGCAACCTCAAAAATGGGCGGGGCAGCCTCAAAAACGGGGAGAGGACGTCAAGAAAGGGGCGGGGCAACCTCAAAAATGGGCGGGGCAGCCTCAAAAACGGGGAGAGGGCGTCAAAAAATGGGCGGGGCAACCTCAAAAACGGAGAGTGGGCATCAAAAAATGGGCGGGGCAGCCTCAAAAATGGGCGGGGCAGCCTCAAAAACGGGGAGAGGATGTCAAAAAATGGGCGGGGCAACCTCAAAAACGGAGGGCATCAAAAAATGGGCGGGGCAACCTCAAAAATGGGCGGGGCAGCCTAAAAACGGGGAGAGGGCGTCAAAAAATGGGCGGGGCAACCTCAAAAATGGGCGGGGCAGCCTCAAAAACGGGGAGAGGGCGTCAAAAAATGGGCGGGGCAGCCTCAAAAATGGGCGGGGCAGCCTCAAAAACGGGTAGAGGATGTCAAGAAAGGGGCGGGGCAACCTCAAAAATGGGGAGCAGATGTCAAGAAAGGGGCGGGGCAACTTCAAATTGGGGGTGGGACCTCAAAAAATGGGCGGGGCAACCTCAAATTAGGGGTGGGACCTCAAAAAATGGGCGGGGCAACCTCAAAAATGGGGAGAGGATGTCAAGAAATGGGGGCAGGACCTCGAAAAATGGGTGGGGCAACCTCAAAAACTGGGCGGGGCAACCTCGAAATGGGAGTGGAAGTGAAAAAATGGGGATTGGAGCACAAAAATTGGGGGTGGAACCTGAAAAATCGGGGGTGGGACCTCAAAAAATGGGCGGGGCAACCTCAAAAATGGGGAGAGGATGTCAAAAAATGGGGGCGGGACATCAAAAAATGGGCGGGGCCGCAAAAATGGGGGCGGGACCTCAAAAAATGGGCGGGGCACCATCAAAAAGTGGGGGCGGGACCCTAAAAAAGAGAAGTGGGAACCCCAAAACACGTGTGGGACCCCAAAAAGGCGGCGCCTTAAAAATGGGGGCGGGACCACCGGAAATGGGGTGAGACCGTCCAAACATGGGTGGGGCAAGCTCAGAAATGGGGGCGGGACCTTAAAAATGGAGGCGGGACCCTAAAAAATGGGGGTGGGAACCCCCGGACCACGAAATCTCCAATCCTTGGACCCCCAAAAGCCCCAAATCTCCAATTCTTGGACCCCCAGACCCCCAAAATTAATTTCCAACCCCTCCAGACCCCAAAATATCCAAACCTCGACCCTCCAAAGCCCCAAAATTTCCCATCCCTGAACCCCCCCGACCCCAAAATCCATCCCCAGACCCCAAAAATTTCCAACCTGGAATCCCCCAGACCCCAAAATTCTGATCCTTGGACCCCCAAAAGCCCCAAATTTCCAATTCTTGGACCCCCAGACCCCCAAAATTAATTTCCAACCCCTCCAGACCCCAAAATATCCAATCCTTGGACCCCCAGATCCCAAACCCCCAAAATCCATCCCCAGACCCCAAAATTTCCAATCCTTGGACCCCCAAAAGCCCCAAAATTTCCAATCCTTGGACACCCCAAACCCAGAAATTTCCAACCCCTGGACCCCCCCAGACCCCAAAACTTTTTGGGGACCCCCTGACCCCCCCAAATTCCCGTGTCCCCCCCCACCCCAGACCTACTCGGGGCTGTTCTGCGTCACCGTCAACCCCTACAAGTGGCTGCCGGTCTACGACCCCCAAGTGGTGGCGGCCTACCGGGGCAAGAAACGCAACGAGGTCCCGCCCCACATCTTCTCCATCTCCGACAACGCCTACCAGTACATGCTCACCGGTGAGGGGGACCCCCAAAACTGGGATGGGGACCCCCCCAAAAAAAAAATCCGGGGAACGAAAAAAAATCCCGAAGGTTTTGGGAGGGGTTGGAAAAAAAAAAATCCCGAAGTTTTTGGGGGTTTGGGAAGGTGGGGGAACCCAAAATTTGGGGGGTTTTTGGTGGGGAACCCCGAAGTTTTGGGGGTTTGGGAGGCGGAGAACCCCAAATTTTTCATCGGATTGGGTGAAGAACCCAAAAATTCTTAGGGTTCGGGAGGTAGAGAACCCCAAAATTTGAGGGATTTTTGGTGGAGAACCCCAAAGCTCGGGGCTTTCCGGTGGAGAACCCCAAAAAATTCGGGGTTTGGGAGGAGGAGAACCCCAAAAATTTCACCAGATTTGGCGAAGAACCCCGAAATTTTGGGGGGGGTTGGAAGGTGGAGAACCCCGAAATTTGGGGGACTTTTGGTGGGGAACCCCGAAATTTTCGTCGCCTCTGGTGGAGAACACCAAAATTTCCATCAGTTAGGAACTGGACAACCCCAAAATTTTCGTCAGATTTGGTGAAGAACCCCCGAAATCTTTTGGGGTTCGGAGGTAGAGAACCCCAAAATTTGGAGGGTTTTTTTTTGGTGAGGAACCCCAAAATTTCCAACAGTTAGGAACCCCAAAAATCTTCATCGACTTTGGTGAAGAACCCCGAAATTTTGGGGTTTGGGAGGTGGAGAACCCCAAAATTTTGGGGTTTTTTTGGTGGAGAACCCCAAAATTTCCATCGGTCGGGAACTGGAGAACCCCAAAAATTTGTAAATCTGGGTGGAGAACCCCGAATTTTTGGGGGTTCGGGAGGTAGAGAACCCCAAAATTTTCGTCAGATTTGGTGAAGAACCCCGAGATTTGCGGCGTTTGGAAGGTGGAGAACCCCAAAATCTTGGGAATTTTTTGATGGAGAACCCCAAAATTCCCATCCGTTGGAAAGTGGAGAACCCCAAAATTTTAATCAGATTTGGCGAAGAACCCCAAAATTTTTGGGAGTTTGGAGGGTGGAGAACCCCAAAATCTGAGGGTTTTTTTTGTGGAGAATCCCAATATTTGGGGATTTCCGGTGGAGAACCCCAAAAATTTCGGGGTTTGGGAGGTGGAGAACCCAACTATGTGGGGGATTTTTTTTGGTGGAGAACCCCAAATTTTCCATCAGTTGGGACATGGAGAACCCCAAAATTTTCATAAGATTCGGTGAAGAACCCCGAAAATTTTGGTGAAGAACCCCAAAATTTGAAGTATTTTTTTGCTGAGAACCCCAAAATTTTGGGCTTTCCAGTGGGGAACCCCCAAAAAATTCCGGGGTTTGGGAGGTGGAGAACCCCAAAAATTTGGGGACTTTTGGTGGGGAACCCCGAAATTCTCGTCGCCTCTGGTGGCGAACACCAAAATTTCCATCAGTTAGGAAGTGGACAACCCCAAATATTTCATCGGATTTGGTGAAGAACCCCCCCCGAAATCTTTTGGGGTTCGGAGGTAGAGAACCCCAAAATTTGGGGTGAGGTTTTTTTTTTTGGTGAGGAACCCCAAAATTTCCAACAGTTAGGAACCCCAAAAACCTTCATCGACTTTGGTGAAGAACCCCGAAATTTTGGGGTTTGGGAGGTGGAGAACCCCAAAATTCCCATCCGTTGGAAAGTGGAGAACCCCAAAATTTTAATCAGATTTGGCAAAGAACTCCGAAATTTTGGGGGTTTGAGAGGTGGAGAACCAAAAATTTTGGGGGGTTTATGGGGTGGGGAACCCCAAAATTTTCCTCACTTTTGGTGCAGAACCCCAAAATCTTCGCCTGGGAGGGAGGAGAACCCCAAAATTTCGGGGATTTGGGAAGTGGAGAACCCCAAAATTTTCATCAACTTTGGTGAAGAACCCCGAAAATTTTGGTGGAGAACCCCAAAATTTCCATCCGTTGGGAACTGGAGAACCCCAGAAATTTGTGAATCTGGGCGGAGAACCCCGAATTTTTTGGGGTTCCCTCCAAAATTTGAGGGGTTTTTGCTGGAGAACCCCAAAATTTTGGGCTTTCCAGTGGGGAACCTCAAAAAATTTCGGAGTTTGGAAGGTGGAGAACCCCAAAATTTTCATCGGATTTGGCGAAGAACCCCGAAATTTTGGGGTTTGGGAGGTAGAGAACCCCAAAATTTGTGGGGTTTTTTGGGGGGGAACCCCCCAAAAAATCTCCATCACCTTTGAACCCCAAAATTTCCACGACTTTTAGTGGAGAACCCCAAAATTTGGGGATTTGGGGAGGTGGAGAACCCCAAAATTCTCATCAGTTGGGAGGTGGAGGGTGGAGAACCCCCCAAATTTTGATCAAAATTGGTGAAAACCCCCAAATTTCCATCATTTGGGAAGGGGAAAAAAGCTCAAATTTTCATCTTTGGTGGAAAACCCCAAAATTTTGGGATTTGGGGAGGTGGAGAACCCCAAAATTTCCATCATTTGGAGGGCGGAGAACTCCAAAATTTTGGGGGTTTGTGAAGCGGAGAACTGCAAAAATTTGGGGGGACCTTCGGTGGAGAACCCCAAAATTATCTTCATCCTTGGTGGAGAACCCCCCAAAACCTCCATCCCCTCCGAACCCCCAAAATTTTCGTCATTTTTGATGGAGAACCCCAAAATATTTGGGGATTTTTTGGTGCAGGACTCCAAAATTTCCCTCACCTTTGGTGAGGAACCCCAAAATCTTCATCTCCGTCAGCACCCACCAGAACGTACTCACCGGTGTGGGGGAACCCCGAAAACCTCAAAAAACGCCATGGGCACCCCAAAAACTGGGATGGGGACTCCAAAAAAACGCCGGGGGAGGAAAAAAATTCCCGAAATTTTGGGGGTTTGAGGAGGTGGAAAAAATCTGGAATTTTTCATCTTTGATGAAAATCCCAAAATTTGCGGATCTTTGGTGAAGAATCCCCAAAATTTTGGGGGGTTTGGGAGGTGGAGAACCCCAAAATTTCCATCAGTTGGAGGGTGGAGAACCTCAAAATTTTGGGGGGGATTTATGGTGGAGAACCCCAAAATTATCTTCATCCTTGGTGGAGACCCCCCCAAAATCTCCATCCCCTCCGAACCCCCAAAATTTCCCTCACCTTTGGTGGGGAACCCCAAAAATCTTCCTCGAATTTGGTGGGGGACGCCAAAAATCTTCACCTGCGGTGGAGAACCTCGAAATTTCCATCGCCTGTGACGGAGAACCCCAAACTTTTGGGAGTTGGGAGGTGGAGAACCCCAAAATTTTCATCGTTTTTCATGGAGAACCCCAAAATTTTCACCGTTTTTGGTGGAGAACCCCAAAATTTCACCGTTTTTTCATGGAGAGCCCCAAAGTTTTCACCGTTTTTGGTGGAGAACCCCAAAATTTTCATCGTTTTTCATGGAGAACCCCAAAATTTTCACCGTTTTTGGTGGAGAACCCCAAAATTTGCACCGTTTTTGGTGGAGAACCCCAAAATTTTCATCGTTTTTGGTGGAGAGCCCCAAAATTTTCACCGTTTTTGGTGGAGAACCCCAAAATTTTCACCGTTTTTTCATGGAGAACCCCAAAATTTCCCTCAAGCCCAAAATCTCCCTCACCTTTGGTGAGGAACCCCAAAATCTTCATCACCTTTCCTGGGGCCCCCCCAAAAAATTCTCCTCACCTGTGGTGGAGAACCCGAAAATTCGGGGGATTTTGGGAGGTGGAGAACCCCAAAATCTCCCTCGACCTTTGACCCCGATTTTCCCTCCCACAGACCGCGAGAACCAATCCATCCTCATCACGTGAGTGTCCCCCCCCAAAACTCCGCCCACGAGTGACCCCTGGGTGACCCCTGGGTGACCCCTGGGTGACCTGTGACTTCTGGGTGACCTCTGACTTCTGTGTTACCCCTGGGTGACCTCTGACCCCTGGGTGACCTCTGTGTGACCCCCTGGGTGACCAGTGACCTCTGGGAAACCCCTGGGTGACCCTTGTGTGACCCCTGTGTGACCTATGACCTCTGGGGTGGTCTCTGGGTGACCCCCGTGTGACCCCTAACACCTGGGATGACCTCTGGGTGACCTCTAACCTCTGGGTGACCTCTGGGTGACCCTGTGTGATCTATGACCCCTGGCTGACCTCTGTGTGACCCCCAAATGATCCTTGGGTAACCTCTGACCTCCAGATGACCTCTGACTTCTGGGGTGATGTCTGGGTGACCCTTCAGTGACCCCCGTGTGACCTCTGCCCCCCGGTGACTCCTGGGTGACCCACAAATGACCCCAGAGTGACCTCTGGGTGACCTCTAACCTCTGGGGTGACCTCTGGGGTGACCCCTGGGTGACCTCTGGGGTGACCCCTGGGTGACTGCCAAATGACCCCATGGTGACCTCTGGGATGACCTCGGGGTGACCTCTGTGTGACCTCTGTGTGACCCTTGGGTGACCTCTGTGTGACCCCTGGGTGACCTCTGGGTAACCCCTGGGGTGACCTCTGGGTGACCTGTGACCTCTGGGTGACCTCTGTGTATCCTGTTACCTCTGGGGTGACCCCTGGGTGACCTGTGACTTCCGGGTGACCTCTGACCCCTGGTGTGACCCCTGGGTGACTTCTGTATGACCCCTGGGTGATCTGTGACCTCTGTGTGACCTCTGGGGTGACCCCTGGGTGATCCCCAAATGACCCCATGGTGACCTCTGGGATGACCTCGGGGTGACCCCCAAATGACCCCTGGGTGACCTCTGGCCGACCTCTGTGTGACCTGTGAACTCTGTGCGACTTCCGACCTCTGTGTTACCCCTGGCTGACCCCTGGCTGACCCCTGGCTGACCTGTGACCCCCGGGTGACCCCTGACCCCCCGCGTGACCCAGGGGCGAGTCGGGGGCCGGCAAGACGGTCAACACCAAGCGCGTCATCCAATACTTCGCCAGCATCGCCGCCATCGGCGAGCGCAAGAAGGAGGCGGCCAATAGCAGCAAGGTAGGCGTGGCCGGACCGGTGGGCGGGGTCTCGGGGGGTGTGTAGCCACGCCCATGGGCGTGACCAGTCCCCGCCCACCGCAGGGCACCCTGGAGGATCAAATCATCCAGGCCAACCCCGCCCTGGAGGCGTTCGGCAACGCCAAGACCGTGCGCAACGACAACTCCTCGCGCTTCGTGAGTGGGGCGGGGTCCGTGGGGCGGGGTCTGTGGGGCGGGGTGTGTGGGGCGGGGTGTGTGGGGCGGGGTCTGTGGGGCGGGGTGTGTGGGGCGGGGTGTGTGGGGCGGGGTCTGTGGGGCGGGGTGTGTGGGGCGGGGTCTGTGGGGCGGGGTGTGTGGGGCGGGATGTGTGGGGCGGGGTCTGTGGGGCGGGGTGTGTGGGGCGGGGTCTGTGGGGCGGGGTCTGTGGGGCGGGGTGTGTGGGGCGGGGTCTGTGGGGCGGGGTCTGTGGGGCGGGGTCTGTGGGGCGGGATGTGTGGGGCGGGATGTGTGGGGCTGGGGGTGTGGGGCGGGATGTGTGGGGTGGGATGTGTGGGGCGGGGTGTGTGGGGCGGGGTGTGTGGGGCAGGGTGTGTGGGGTGGGATGTGTGGGGCGGGGTGTGTGGGGCGGGGTGTGTGGGGCGGGGTGTGTGGGGCGGGATGTGTGGGGCGGGGTCTGTGGGGCGGGGTGTGTGGGGCGGGGTGTGTGGGGCGGGATGTGTGGGGCGGGGTCTGTGGGGCGGGATGTGTGGGGCGGGATGTGTGGGGCGGGGTGTGTGGGGCAGGGTGTGTGGGGTGGGATGTGTGGGGCGGGGTGTGTGGGGCGGGGTCTGTGGGGCGGGGTCTGTGGGGCGGGGTCTGTGGGGCGGGGTGTGTGGGGCAGGGTGTGTGGGGCGGGGTGTGTGGGGCGGGGTGTGTGGGGCGGGGTGTGTGGGGCGGGGTCTGTGGGGCGGGGTGTGTGGGGCCGGGTGTGTGGGGCGGGATGTGTGCGGCCGAGTCTCTAGGGTCCATGGGGAAGGATCTATGGGGCAGGAACTGTGGGGCAGGGTCTATAGGGTTGGATCTATGGGGCAGGACCTGGGGTTGTGGGGCGGGGGATGTGTGGGGCGGGTTGTGTGGGGCGGGATGTGTGGGGCAGGATCTGTGGGGCAGGATGTGTGGGGCATGGTCTTTAGGGTTGGATCTATGGGGCTGGGGCTGTGGGGCAGGATCTGTGGGGCTGGGGGTGTGGGGCAGGATGTGTGGGGCGGGATTTATGGGGCATGGTCTTTAGGGTTGGATCTATGGGGCAGGATCTGTGGGGCGGGGTCTATAGGATTGGATCAATGGGGCAGGACCTGGGGTTGTGGTGCGGGGGATGTGTGGGGCTGGGGGTGTGGGGCAGGATCTGTGGGGCAGGATTTATGGGGCATGGTCTTTAGGGTTGGATCTATGGGGCTGGGGCTGTGGGGCAGGATCTGTGGGGCAGGGGCTGTGGGGCGGGATGTGTGGGGCAGAGTCTATGGGGTGGGGATTGTGTCTATGAGAACATCTATGGGGCAGGGTCTGTCTCTGTGGGGCAGAGTCTAAAGGTCTGTGGGGCAGGATCTATAGGTCAGGACCTATAGGGCAGGATCTATGGGGCACAGGGATCTCTGGGGCACAGGGATCTCTGGGTCCGATCTATGGGGCACAGGGATCTATGGGGCACAGGGATCTATGGGTCAGTTCTATGGGGCACAGGGATCTATGGGTCCGATCTATGGGGCACAGGGATCTATGGGGCACAGGGATCTATGGGTCAGTTCTATGGGGCACAGAGATCTATGGGTCCGATCTATGGGGCACAGGAATCTATGGGGCACAGGGATCTATGGGGCACTGGGATCTATGGGTCCGATCAATGGGGCACAGGGATCTATGGGGCACTGGGATCTATGGGTCCGATCTATGGGGCACTGGTATCTATGGGGCACAGGGATCTATGTGTCAGTTCTATGGGGCACAGGGATCTCTGGGTCCGATCTATGGGGCACAGGGATCTATGGGGCACAGGGATCTATGGGGCACAGGGATCTATGGGTCCGATCTATGGGGCACAGGGATCTATGGGGCACAGGGATCTATGGGGCACAGGGATCTATGGGGCACAGGGATCTATGGGTCCGATCTATGGGGCACAGGGATCTCTGGGTCCGGCTCTTTGTGTGGGGCAGGACCCACAAGTGTCCCCCCATTGCCCCTTCAGGGGAAATTCATCCGCATCCACTTCGGGGCCACCGGGAAACTGGCGTCGGCCGACATCGAGACCTGTGAGTGCCCACGGCCGCGTGTCCGAACTGACCGCTGACCGCGTGTCCGAACTGACCGCTGACCGCTGGCCGTGTGTCCGAACTGACCGCTGGCCGCGTGTCCGAACTGACCGCTGGCCGCGTGTCCGAACTGACCGCTGGCCGTGTGTCCATGTGTCCGAACTGACCCCTGGCTGCGTGTCCATGTGTCCAAACTGACCCCTGGCCGCGTGTCCGAACTGACCGCTGACCACGTGTCCAAACTGACCGCTGGCCGCGTGTGCGAACTGACCACTGGCCGCGTGTCCGAACTGACCGCTGACCACGTGTCCGAACTGACCGCTGGCCGCGTGTCCGAACTGACCGCTGACCACGTGTCCGTGTGTCCGAACTGACCGCTGACCGCTGGCCGTGTGTCCGAACTGACCGCTGACCGCTGGCCGCGTGTCCGAACTGACCGCTGACCGCGTGTCCGTGTGTCCGAACTGACCGCTGACCGCTGGCCGTGTGTCCGAACTGACCGCTGACCGCTGGCCGTGTGTCCGAACTGACCGCTGGCCATGTGTCCGAACTGACCGCTGGCCGCGTGTCCGTGTGTCCGAACTGACCGCTGGCCGCGTGTCCGAACTGACCGCTGGCCGCGTGTCCGTGTGTCCGAACTGACCGCTGGCCGCATGTCCGTGTGTCCGAACTGACCGCTGGCCGCGTGTCCGAACTGACCGCTGGCCACGTGTCCGTGTGTCCGAACTGACCGCTGGCCGCGTGTCCGTGTGTCCGAACTGACCGCTGGCCGTGTGTCCGAACTGACCGCTGGCCGTGTGTCCGAACTGACCGCTGGCCGCGTGTCCGTGTGTCCGAACTGACCGCTGGCCGTGTGTCCGAACTGACCGCTGGCCGTGTGTCCGAACTGACCGCTGGCCGCGTGTCCGTGTGTCCGAACTGACCGCTGGCCGCGTGTCCGAACTGACCGCTGGCCGCGTGTCCGAACTGACCGCTGGCTGTGTGTCCGTGTGTCCGAACTGACCGCTGGCCGTGTGTCCGAACTGACCGCTGACCGCTGGCCGTGTGTCCGAACTGACCGCTGGCCGCGTGTCCGTGTGTCCGAACTGACCGCTGGCCGCGTGTCCGAACTGACCGCTGGCCGCGTGTCCAAACTGACCGCTGGCCGTGTGTCCGTGTGTCCGAACTGACCGCTGGCCGCGTGTCCGTGTGTCCGAACTGACCGCTGGCCATGTGTCCGAACTGACCGCTGGCCGCGTGTCCGTGTGTCCGAACTGACCGCTGGCCATGTGTCCGAACTGACCGCTGGCCGCGTGTCCGTGTGTCCGAACTGACCGCTGGCCGCGTGTCCGTGTGTCCGAACTGACCGCTGGCCGCGCGTCCGTGTGTCCGAACTGACCCCTGGCCGCGTGTCCGAACTGACCGCTGGCCGTGTGTCCGTGTGTCCGAACTGACCGCTGGCCGCGTGTCCGTGTGTCCGAACTGACCCCTGGCTGCGTGTCTGTGTGTCCGAACTGACCGCTGGCCGCATGTCCGTGTGTCCGAACTGACCGCTGGCCGGGTGTCCGAACTGACCGCTGGCCGTGTGTCCGTGTGTCCGAACTGACCGCTGGCTGCGTGTCTGTGTGTCCGAACTGACCGCTGGCCGCGTGTCCGTGTGTCCGAACTGACCGCTGGCCATGTGTCCGAACTGACCGCTGGCCGTGTGTCCGTGTGTCCGAACTGACCGCTGGCCGTGTGTCCGTGTGTCCGAACTGACCGCTGGCTGCGTGTCTGTGTGTCCGAACTGACCGCTGGCCGCGTGTCCGTGTGTCCGAACTGACCGCTGGCCGTGTGTCCGAACTGACCGCTGGCCGGGTGTCCGAACTGACCGCTGGCCGTGTGTCCGTGTGTCCGAACTGACCGCTGGCCGCATGTCCGTGTGTCCGAACTGACCGCTGGCCGGGTGTCCGAACTGACCGCTGGCCGTGTGTCCATGTGTCCGAACTGACCGCTGGCCGTGTGTCCGAACTGACCGCTGGCTGCATGTCTGTGTGTCCGAACTGACCGCTGGCTGTGTGTCCGTGTGTCCGAACTGACCGCTGGCCGTGTGTCCGTGTGTCCGAACTGACCCCTGGCCGCGTGTCCGAACTGACCGCTGGCCATGTGTCTGAACTGACCGCTGGCCGTGTGTCCGTGTGTCCGAACTGACCGCTGGCCGTGTGTCCGTGTGTCCGAACTGACCGCTGGCCGCGTGTCCGAACTGACCGCTGGCTGTGTGTCCGTGTGTCCGAACTGACCGCTGGCCGCGTGTCCGTGTGTCCGAACTGACCGCTGGCCATGTGTCCGAACTGACCGCTGGCCGTGTGTCCGTGTGTCCGAACTGACCGCTGGCCGTGTGTCCGTGTGTCCGAACTGACCGCTGGCTGCGTGTCCGAACTGACCGCTGGCCGCGTGTCCGTGTGTCCGAACTGACCGCTGGCCGTGTGTCCGAACTGACCGCTGGCCGGGTGTCCGAACTGACCGCTGGCCGTGTGTCCGTGTGTCCGAACTGACCGCTGGCCGCATGTCCGTGTGTCCGAACTGACCGCTGGCCGGGTGTCCGAACTGACCGCTGGCCGTGTGTCCATGTGTCCGAACTGACCGCTGGCCGTGTGTCCGAACTGACCGCTGGCCATGTGTCCGTGTGTCCGAACTGACCGCTGGCCGCGTGTCCGAACTGACCGCTGGCTGTGTGTCCGTGTGTCCGAACTGACCGCTGGCCGTGTGTCCGTGTGTCCGAACTGACCCCTGGCCGCGTGTCCGAACTGACCGCTGGCCATGTGTCTGAACTGACCGCTGGCCGTGTGTCCGTGTGTCCGAACTGACCGCTGGCCGTGTGTCCGTGTGTCCGAACTGACCGCTGGCCGCGTGTCCGAACTGACCGCTGGCTGTGTGTCCGTGTGTCCGAACTGACCGCTGGCCGTGTGTCCGTGTGTCCGAACTGACCGCTGGCCGTGTGTCCGAACTGACCGCTGGCCGCGTGTCCGAACTGACCGCTGGCTGTGTGTCCGTGTGTCCGAACTGACCGCTGGCCGTGTGTCCGAACTGACCGCTGGCCGCGTGTCCGAACTGACCGCTGGCTGTGTGTCCGTGTGTCCGAACTGACCGCTGGCCGTGTGTCCGAACTGACCGCTGGCTGCATGTCTGTGTGTCCGAACTGACCGCTGGCTGTGTGTCCGTGTGTCCGAACTGACCGCTGGCCGTGTGTCCGTGTGTCCGAACTGACCCCTGGCCGCGTGTCCGAACTGACCGCTGGCCATGTGTCTGAACTGACCGCTGGCCGTGTGTCCGTGTGTCCGAACTGACCGCTGGCCGTGTGTCCGTGTGTCCGAACTGACCGCTGGCCGCGTGTCCGAACTGACCGCTGGCTGTGTGTCCGTGTGTCCGAACTGACCGCTGGCCGCGTGTCCGTGTGTCCGAACTGACCGCTGGCCATGTGTCCGAACTGACCGCTGGCCGTGTGTCCGTGTGTCCGAACTGACCGCTGGCCGTGTGTCCGTGTGTCCGAACTGACCGCTGGCTGCGTGTCTGTGTGTCCGAACTGACCGCTGGCCGCGTGTCCGTGTGTCCGAACTGACCGCTGGCCGTGTGTCCGAACTGACCGCTGGCCGGGTGTCCGAACTGACCGCTGGCCGTGTGTCCGTGTGTCCGAACTGACCGCTGGCCGCATGTCCGTGTGTCCGAACTGACCGCTGGCCGGGTGTCCGAACTGACCGCTGGCCGTGTGTCCATGTGTCCGAACTGACCGCTGGCCGTGTGTCCGAACTGACCGCTGGCCATGTGTCCGTGTGTCCGAACTGACCGCTGGCCGCGTGTCCGAACTGACCGCTGGCTGTGTGTCCGTGTGTCCGAACTGACCGCTGGCCGTGTGTCCGTGTGTCCGAACTGACCCCTGGCCGCGTGTCCGAACTGACCGCTGGCCATGTGTCTGAACTGACCGCTGGCCGTGTGTCCGTGTGTCCGAACTGACCGCTGGCCGTGTGTCCGTGTGTCCGAACTGACCGCTGGCCGCGTGTCCGAACTGACCGCTGGCTGTGTGTCCGTGTGTCCGAACTGACCGCTGGCCGTGTGTCCGTGTGTCCGAACTGACCGCTGGCCGTGTGTCCGAACTGACCGCTGGCCGCGTGTCCGAACTGACCGCTGGCTGTGTGTCCGTGTGTCCGAACTGACCGCTGGCCGTGTGTCCGAACTGACCGCTGGCCGCGTGTCCGAACTGACCGCTGGCTGTGTGTCCGTGTGTCCGAAATGACCGCTGGCCGTGCGTCCGTGCATCCGAACTGACCGCTGACCGCTGGCCGTGTGTCCGAACTGACCGCTGGCCGCGTGTCCGTGTGTCCGAACTGACCCCTGGCCGCGTGTCCGAACTGACCGCTGGCCGCGTGTCCGTGTGTCCGAACTGACCGCTGGCCGTGTGTCCGTGTGTCCGAACTGACCGCTGGCCGTGTGTCCGAACTGACCACTGACCGCTGGCCGCGTGTCCGTGTGTCCGAACTGACCGCTGGCCGTGTGTCCGTGTGTCCGAACTGACCCCTGGCCGCGTGTCCGAACTGACCACTGGCCGCGTGTCCGTGTGTCCGAACTGACCGCTGGCCGCGTGTCCGTGTGTCCGAACTGACCGCTGGCCGCATGTCCGAACTGACCACTGTCCATGTGTCCGTGTGTCCGGCATGATCATCATCATCCCTCTGTCCGTGTGTCCGGAGTGACCCCTGCACGTGTGTCCGGAGCCTTCATCATCGTCATCATCGTCCCTCTCCGTGCGTCCATGTGTCTGAACTGACCACTGTCCGTGTGTCCGGGAGTCTTCATCATCGTCCATCTGTCCATCCCTGGTTGATGGGTCAATGAGTTGTCCATCTGTCCATCCATCCATCACCTCCACGTGTCCGTCTCTCCACCCCTGGTCCAGTTGTCCATCTGTCCATCCCACCACGTGTCCATCTGTCCACCCCCGGTCCAGTTGTCCATCCGCCCACCTTCTCCCGTGTCCACCCTTCCCAGACCTCCTGGAGAAGTCGCGCGTCATCTTCCAGCTGAAGGCCGAGAGGAACTACCACATCTTCTACCAGATCCTCTCCAACAAGAAACCGGAACTCCTGGGTGAGCCACCACCGTGACCTCAGGGTCTTCTCCTTCCCCCACCCCAAATTCGGGGTGGTTTGGAGAACCTTCAGTGGTGTCTCCACCATCTCCACCACAAATTCGGGGTGGTTTTGGAGAACCTTCAGTGGTGTCTCCACCATCTCCACCCCAAAATCTGGGGTGGTTTGGAGAACCTTCAGTGGTGTCTCCGCCATCTCCACCCCAAATTTGGGGTGGTTTGGAGAACCTTCAGTGGTGTCTCCACCATCTCCACCCCAAAATTCGGGGTGGTTTGGAGAACCTTCAGTGGTGTCTCCCCCATCTCCACCCCAAATTTGGGGTGGTTTGGAGAACCTTCAGTGGTGTCTCCGCCATGTCCACCCAAATTTGGGGTGGTTTTGGAGAACCTTCAGTGGTGTCTCCATCCCACCCCAGAGATGCTGCTGGTGACCTCCAACCCCTACGACTACGGTTACGTGTCCCAAGGAGAGGTGACCGTGGCCTCCATCGATGACGCCGAGGAGCTGCTGGCCACCGACGTGAGAGGGGACGGGGTGGACAGAGGGGTGGGAATGTGGAGGGATGGATGGATGGATGGATGGATGGATGGATGGATGGATGGATGGATGGATCCGTGGATCCATGGATGGAGACATGGATGGATGGATGGAGAGATGGATCCATGGATGGACGAGTCCATGGATGGATAAGTCTTCAGAAGAATGGATGGATCTATGAATGGATGGATCCATGGATGGATGGATGAAGTTCTGAAATGGATGGATGGATTAGTCCACGGATGGATAGATGGACGGATGGGTGGAGAAGTCCATGGTTGGATGGTTGAAGTTCTGAAATGGATGGATGGAGGGATGGATGGATGGATGGATGGATGAGTCCATGGACGGACAGATGTGTGAAGAGATGGACGGATGAGTCCATATATGGATGAAGGAAGTTCTGAAATGGGTGGATGGATGAGTCCATGGAAGGATCGATCCATGGATATGAATGTCCTCGAATGGGTGGACAAGCCCATGGATGGATGGATGGATGGATACCTCCATGGATCAATGAGTTCTTAGAAGGAGGGATGAGTCCTCAGATGGATCCATGAGTATAAATGTCCTCAAATGGATGGAGGAGTCCATGGATCGATGGATTTGTCCATGGTTGGATGGATGGATGGATGGATCCATGGATGAGTCCATGGTTGGATGGATGAAGTTCTGCAATGGATGGATGGAGAAGCAACGAATCCATGGACGTGTCCTTCAAGCCCCCATTGGCCAATTGGGCCAACCAGTGGGCAGGACAGTGGGAGGTGCCCTCAGGTGGTGACCACCACAGATAGTGACCACCACAGATAGTGACCACCACAGGCAGTGACCACCACAGCTGATGACCACCACAGGTAGTGACCACAGGTAGTGACCACCACAGTAGTGACCACCACAGATAGTGACCACCACAGGCAGTGACCACCACAGCTGATGACCACCACAGGTAGTGACCACAGGTAGTGACCACCACAGGTAGTGACCACCACAGGTGATGACCACCACAGGTAATGACCACCACAGGTGATGACCACCACAGATAGTGACCACAAGTGGTGACCACCATAGGTGATGACCACCACACATAGTGACCATCACAGGTAGTGACCCCCACAGGCAGTGACCACCACAGATAGTGACCACCACAGGTAGTGACCACACCAGCTCATGACCACCACAGATAGTGACCACAGGCAGTGACCACCACAGGTGACCTCACCTGACCCCACCACCTTTCCCAGAGCGCCTTCGACGTCCTGGGCTTCACCTCGGAGGAGAAATCCGGCGTCTACAAGCTGACGGGCGCCATCATGCACTTCGGCAACATGAAGTTCAAACAGAAACAACGCGAGGAGCAGGCGGAACCCGACGGCACCGAAGGTGGGCGGGGTCAGGGACAGGTCTAGGTCAGCCCACCAGGTGAGCTCACACCTGACCACGCCCCCCCGCCCCCGCCTCGCAGACGCCGACAAATCCGCCTACCTGATGGGCCTCAACTCCGCCGACCTCCTCAAGGGCCTGTGCCACCCGCGCGTCAAGGTGGGCAACGAGTTCGTCACCAAAGGCCAGAGCGTCCAGCAGGTCTACTACTCCATCGGCGCCCTGGCCAAGGCCGTCTACGAGAAGATGTTCAACTGGATGGTGGTGAGGATCAACAACTCGCTGGACACCAAGCAGCCGCGGCAGTACTTCATCGGCGTCCTCGACATCGCCGGCTTCGAGATCTTCGACGTGAGGCTCGGGGCGTTGGGGGGCGTTGGGGGCGTCTCCTGCGGCTTTGCCGTGGCCTCGGGCGGGAATTCGGGGGTTTCGGTCGGTGTCGTTGAGCGTTGGGTTGAGCTTGGTGGTCCCGTTGGGCGTTGACACCTTTGGGTGACCTTCTTGACCCTGTTGGGTGTTGAGTTGACCCCATGGACTCAGTTGATCCCATTGGGTGTTGAGTTGACCCCATGACCTCAGTTGACTTCATTGGGTGGTCAGTTGACCCCATGACCTCAGTTGACCCCATGACCTCAGTTGAATTTGTTGGGTGTTGAGTTGACCCCATTGGGTGTTGAGTTGACCCCATAGACTCAGTTGACCCCATGACCTCAGTTGACCCACACTGAGTTTTCAGTTGACTCCATGACCTCAGTCGACCCCATTGAGTTTTCAGTTGACCCCATGACCTCGGTTGACCCCACTGACTTTTCAGTTGACCCCATGACCGGAGTTGACCCCATTGGGTTGTCAGTTGACCCCATGACCTCAGTTGACTCCATTGGGTGGTCAGTTGACCCCATGACCTCAGTTGACTCCATTGGGTGGTCAGTTGACCCCATAGACTCAGTTGACCCCATGACCTCAGTTGACCCCACTGGGTGTTGAGTTGACCCCATAGACTCAGTTGACCCCATGGACTCAGTTGACCCCATTGGGTGTTGAGTTGACCCCATGACCGGAGTTGACCCCATTGGGTTGTCAGTTGACCCCATGACCTCAGTTGACCCCCATTGAGTTTTCTGTTGACTCCATGACTGGAGTTGACCCCTTTGGGTGTTGAACTGACCCCATGACCTCAGTCAAACCCATGACCTCAGTTGACCCCACTGTATTTTGAGTTGACCCCATGACCTCAGTTGACCCCATTGGGTGTTGAGTTGACCCCATGACCTCAGTTGACCCCATTGGGTGTTGAGTTGACCCCATGACCTCCCCCAGTTCAACAGCTTCGAGCAGCTGTGCATCAACTTCACCAACGAGAAGCTGCAGCAGTTCTTCAACCACCACATGTTCGTGCTGGAGCAGGAGGAGTACAAGAAGGAGGGCATCGAGTGGGAGTTCATCGACTTCGGCATGGACCTGCAGGCCTGCATCGACCTCATCGAGAAGGTGCCGCCACCAAGTTTGGGCGGAAGAACCTTCGGCTGGTTGGGCTGGGTCGGGTGGAAGAACCTTCAACCTTGCTGGGTTGAGTTGGGTTGAAGAACCTTCAACCTTCTCGGGTTCAGTTGGGTTGAAGAACCTTGGGTTGAGCTGAAGAGTCTCCAGTTGGTTGGGTTGGGTTGAGCGTCCACCTTGTTGAGTTGAGTTGGGTTGGAAGAGCCTTCAATTGATTGAGCTGAAGAGTCTCCACATGGCTGAGTTGACCTAAGTTGGGTTGAAGAACCTTCAGCTGGTTGGGTTGGGTTGAAGGTCCACCTTGTTGGGTTGGGTTGAAGAACCTTCAACCTTGTTGGCTTCAGTTGTGTTGGACAACTTTGGGCTGGGCTGAAGAGTCTCCACATGGCTGAGGTGACCCGAGTTGGGTTGACCTGAAGAGCCTCCAAGTGGTTGAGTTGGGTTGGGTTGAGTTGGGTTGAGTGTCCACGTTGTTGGGTTGAAGAACCTTCAACCTGGTTGGCTTCAGTTGGGTTGAAGAACCTTGGGTTGAGCTGAGGAGTCTCCGAATGGTTGAGTTGAGTTGGGTTGAGTTCGGTTGGGTTGTCTTGAGTTGGGTTGGGTCGAGTTGGGTTGGTTGGATTGAGTTGGGTTGGGTTGAATTGCGTTGAGTTGGGTTGGGTCGAGTTGGGTTGGTTGGTTTGAGTTGGGTTGGGTCAAGTTGGGTTGATTGGGTTGGGTTGAGTTGGGTTGAGTTGAGTAAGCTTGGCTTGAGTTGAGTGTCCTCATCATCCAACGATGTCCACCTTGCCCGCAGCCCATGGGCATCATGTCCATCCTGGAAGAGGAGTGCATGTTCCCCAAAGCCTCGGACATGACCTTCAAGTCCAAACTCTACGACAACCACCTGGGCAAGTCGGCCAACTTCGGCAAACCGCGCAACGTCAAGGGCAAGGCCGAGGCGCATTTCTCGCTCACCCACTACGCCGGCACCGTGGACTACAACATCCTGGGCTGGCTGGAGAAGAACAAAGATCCCCTCAACGAGACCGTGGTGGGGCTCTACCAGAAATCCGCCCTCAAGCTCTTGGCCCACCTCTTCTCCAACTACGCCGGCGCCGATTCGGGTGGGTGGTGGAGAAGACAAACGGTGGGGTTGGGTTGGGTTGAGAAGACCGAGAATGGTTGGGTTGGCGAGACCTAAAACTGATTGGGTTGGGTTGAGTTGGATTGAGTTGGGTTGAGTTGGGTTGAGTTGGGTTGAGAAGAACTAAGAGTGGTTGGGTTGGTTTGGTGAGACCTAAAACTGATTGTGTTGAGTTGGGTTGAGTTGGGTTGGGTTTGGTTGCGAAGATCAAGGATGGTTGGGTTGGGTTGGGTTTGGCTGAGTTGGGTTGGGTTGAGAAGGCCAAGGCTGGTTGGGTTTTGTTGACTTGGGTTGGGTTGGGTTGAGTTGGATTGGTTGGGTCAGTTGGGTTTGGTTGAGTTGAGTTGGGTTTGGTTGAGTTGGGTCTTGTTGAGTTGGGTTGTCCTTTCCATCTCCTCATCACGCCGTTCTTCTCCTCAGGCGGTGACGGTGGCAAGGGCAAAGGAGCCAAGAAGAAAGGTTCTTCCTTCCAAACCGTCTCAGCCTTGCACCGGGTGAGGGCCACGCCCTGGACCTGCTCTGGTCCCACCACTCCCTCCAGCCCCTCCCCTGATCTCCCATTGGTCACCTTCTCCTCTCCTCTTCAGGAGAACCTCAACAAGCTCATGGCCAACCTCAAGACCACCCACCCGCACTTCGTCCGGTGTCTGGTGCCGAACGAGCGGAAAGAGCCGGGTGAGACAAGGGTTGGGTTGAGTTGGGTTGGGTTGAGTTGGGTTTGATTGGTTGAGTTGAGTTGAGTTGAGTTGGTTGGGTTGGGTTGAGTTTGGTTGAGTTGAGTTGAGTTGGTTGGGTTGGGTTGAGTTGGGTTGAGTTGAGTTGAGTTGGGTTGGTTGAGTTGGGTTGTGTTGAATTGGATTGAGTTGGGTTGGGTTGAGTTGGGTTTGATTGGTTGAGTTGAGTTGAGTTGAGTTGGTTGGGTTGGGTTGAGTTTGGTTGAGTTGAGTTGAGTTGGTTGAGTTGGGTTGGTTGAGTTGGGTTGTGTGGAGGTGGATTGAGTTTGGTTGGGTTGATTTGGGTTGAGTTGGGTTGGGTTGAGTTGGGTTTGATTGGTTGAGTTGGGTTGAGTTGAGTTGGATTGAGCTTGGTTGGGTTGAGTTGGTTGAGTTGGGTTGAGCTGAGTTGAGTTGGGTTGGGTTGAGTTGAGTTGGGTTGTGTTGAGTTCGACGGAGCTTGGTTCAATTGAGTTGGGTTGGGTTGAGCTGGGACAACCAACGATGTCTGAGCTGTGTTGAGAAGACGTCACCCATCGAGCCCTTGACCCCTGACCCGTGTCCTCCTCCAGGAGTGATGGACAACGCCCTGGTCATGCACCAGCTCCGCTGCAACGGCGTCCTGGAGGGAATCCGCATCTGCCGCAAGGGCTTCCCCAACCGAATCCTCTACGGCGACTTCCGGCAGCGGTGAGGGCACCGAGGAGCTCTGGGGACAGGCGGGGGACAACCCCGGTGGGGCTGACCTCGGGGGTCTTCTCCTGGGTGGTGACCAGGTACCGGATCCTGAACCCGGCCGCCATCCCTGAGGGTCAGTTCATCGACAGCCGCAAAGGCGCCGAGAAGCTCCTGGGCTCCATCGACATCGACCACAACCAGTACAAGTTTGGGCACACCAAGGTGAGGCCACCCGTGATCTTCTGTGGTCCCACCGGTCACCGTGTCCATCTGTCCGTCCCTGTGTTCATCCCTGTGTCCATTTGTCCATCCCCATGTCCATCTGTCCATCCTCGTGTCCATCTGCCCATCCCCATGTCCATCCCTGTGTCCATCTGTCCATCCCTGTGTCCATCTGTCCATCTGTCTATCCCCGTGTTCATCCCTGTGTCCATCTATCCATCCCTGTGTCCATCTGTCCATCCCTGTATGTTCATCTGTCCATCCCCATGTCCATCTGTCCATCCTCGTGTCCATCCCTGTGTCCATCTGTTCATCCCTGTGTCCATCCCTGTGTCCATCTGTCCATCCCCATGTCCATTTGTCCATCCCTATGTCCATCTGTCCACCCCCATGTCCATTCCTGTGTCCATCTGCCCACCCCACTCATGATCCCACCAAGTTCTGGAAACCTCATGGTCCCACCACCCGAGGTGGACACTGACCTCATGGTCTCCATGGTCACCATGTCCATCTGTCCATCCCCATGTCCATCTGTCCTCCTGCTCAGGATCCCACCAGGTTCTTGAGACCTCATGGTCCCACCTGAAGTGGACACTGACCTCATGGTCCCCATGGTCACCGCGTCCATCTGTCCATTCTCATGTCCATCTGTCCACCCCACTCATGATCCCACCAGGTTCTGAAGACCTCATGGTCCCACCTGAAGTGGACACTGACCTCATGGTCCCCATGGTCACCGTGTCCATCTGTCCATTCTCGTGTCCATCTGTCCACCCCACTCATGGTCCCACCCGAGGTGGACACCACCCTGATGGTCCCACCACCCTTCTCCCCCAAGGTCTTCTTCAAGGCCGGGCTCCTCGGCCAGCTGGAGGAGATGCGCGACGAGCGCCTGTCCCGCATCATCACCCGCATCCAGGCCCGCGCCCGCGGGCAGCTGATGCGCCTCGAGTTCAAGAAGATCGTCGAGCGCCGGTGAGACCGCGGGGGTGGTGGGAGGTCTTCTCCTCTCCTGGTGGACATCTTCATCATCATCATCATCATCATCATCATCGTGGCAGGGACGCGCTGCTGGTGATCCAGTGGAACCTCCGGGCCTTCATGGGCGTGAAGAACTGGCCGTGGATGAAGCTCTACTTCAAGATCAAACCTCTGCTGAAGAGCGCCGAGACCGAGAAGGAGATGCAGGTGGGGCAAGGTGGGACCATCGGTGGTCTCCTGGTGGGGTTGGGATGAAGATCTTTGACCTTCTCGGGGGTCTCCTGGTGGGTGGGGCAGTGGGATGAAGATCTTGGACCTTCTCGGGGTTCTCCTGGAGCAGAACATGAAGGAGGAGTACGGGCGGCTGAAGGACGCCCTGGAGAAGTCGGAGTCGCGGCGCAAGGAGCTGGAGGAGAAGATGGTGTCCATGCTGCAGGAGAAGAACGACCTCCAGCTCCAAGTCCAGGCCGTGAGTCCTCATCACCTCCAAAACCAACATCATGGTGGCCACCACCACCATCTCCACCACCCTTTGACCCTTTTGGTGTCGCCCCCCAACAGGAGCAGGACAACCTGAACGACGCCGAGGAACGCTGCGACCAGCTGATCAAGACCAAGATCCAGCTGGAGGCCAAGGTGAAGGAGATGACCGAGAGGCTGGAGGACGAGGAGGAGATGAACGCCGAGCTGACGGCCAAGAAGAGGAAGCTGGAGGACGAGTGCTCGGAGCTCAAGAAGGACATCGACGACCTGGAGCTGACCCTGGCCAAGGTGGAGAAGGAGAAGCACGCCACCGAGAACAAGGTGAGGGGACCTGAGTCTGCTCGGCCTGGTGGGCTTGGCTTGGGTTGAGGAGACCAAAGATGGTTGAGTTGGGTTGGGTTGGGTTGAGTTGAGAAGACTCAAGGTTGGTTGGATTGAGTTGGATTGGGTTGGGTTGGGAAGACCAAGGTGGGTTGGGTTGGGTTTGATTGGGTTGGGTTGAGGAGACCAAAGATGGTTGGGTTGAGAAGACCGAGGTGGGTTGGGTTGGGTTGGGTTTGGTTGGGTTGAGGAGACCAAAGATGGTTGAGTTGGGTTAAGTTGGGTTGAGAAGACTCAAGGTTGGTTGGATTGTGTTGGATTGGGTCGGGTTGGGAAGACCAAGGTGGGTTGGGTTTGGTTGGGTTGAGGAGACCAAAGATGGTTGGGTTGAGAAGACCGAGGTGGGTTGGGTTGGGTTGGGTTTGGTTGGGTTGAGGAGACCAAAGATGGTTGGGTTGGGTTGGGTTGAGGAGACCAAAGATGGTTGGGTTGAGAAGACCGAGGTGGGTTGGGTTGGGTTGGGTTTGGTTGGGTTGAGGAGACCAAAGATGGTTGGGTTGGGTTGGGTTGAGGAGACCAAAGATGGTTGGGTTGAGAAGACCGAGGTGGGTTGGGTTGGGTTGGGTTTGGTTGGGTTGAGGAGACCAATAATGGTTGGGTTGAGAAGACCGAAGTGGGTTGAGTTTGGTTGAGTTGGGTTGGGTCGAGAAGACCAAGGATAGTTGGGTTGGTGAGACATAAAATTGGTTGGGTTGGTTTGGGATGACCAAGGCTGGTTGGGTTGGGTCGGGTTGGGTTGAGTTGAGTTGGGTTGCACTGAGAAGACCAAGGATGGTTGAGAAGACATGAGGTATTGGTTTGAGTTGACCACACCCAAGGTTGGGTGCGATCTGTCACCTTGGGTTGAGGCGACCCAAGGCAGGTTGAGAAGATCCAGTGTTGGTTGGGTTGGGTTGGTGACACCTAAACCTGGTTGCGTTGGGTTGAGTGAGGTTGAGTTGGGTTGAGTAGGGTTGGGTTGAGAAGACCAAGAAGGGTTGAGCTGGGTCAACTTGATTTTGGTTGGGTCGACTTGATTTGGGTTGGGTTGGGATGACCAAGGATGGTTGAGATGGGTTGAGAAGAAGACCTGAGGCATGTGTTTGAGCTGAGGACACCCAAGGCTGGGTGGGATCATCCAGCTTGGGTTGACCCAAGGCAAGTTGAGAACCTCCAACATCAGTTGCGTTGACCTCATCGAGAAGACCCAAACTCCTTTGTCTCCTCCTTCTTCAAAACCTCATTGGCTGAGGTGACCATCAACCTCCTCCACCTCTGCCCCACCCTGGACACTTCTCCCGCAGGTCAAGAACCTGACCGAGGAGATGGCCGGGCTGGACGAGACCATCGCCAAGCTGACCAAGGAGAAGAAAGCCCTGCAGGAATCCCACCAGCAGACCCTGGACGACCTCCAGGCCGAGGAGGACAAAGTCAACACCTTGACCAAGAGCAAAGTCAAGCTGGAGCAACAAGTGGACGACGTGAGCGCGGAGAACTTCCAGGAGGAACTTCTCGGGGCCGGGGGGGGGGACGAAAAAATGATCAAAACTTGAGGTTTCTCCTCGTTTTTGTGTCCCCTCGCAGCTCGAAGGTTCCCTGGAGCAGGAGAAGAAGATCCGGATGGACCTGGAACGCGCCAAGAGGAAGCTGGAGGGTGACCTGAAGCTCACCCAGGAGAACATCATGGACCTGGAGAACGACAAGCAGCAGCTGGAGGAGAAGCTCAAGAAGTGAGGGCGGATCCGCCCGCCCGGCGAGGTCCGGGTGAAGGTCCACAGGTGAGGCCTCACCTGCCTCGTCTTCTCCTGCAGGAAAGAGTTCGAGATCCACCAGCAGAGCGGCCGGATCGAGGACGAGCAGGCGCTGGCGCTGCAGCTCCAGAAGAAGCTGAAGGAGCTGCAGGTGTGGGGTGGGAGAGGAGGTTGGGCCTGGGCCTGGTTGGGTTGGACTGGAGAACCTCCAGGTGGTTGGGTTGGACTGGAGAACCTCCAGGTGGTTGGGTTGGGTTGGGTTGGGTTGGAGAACCTCCAGGTGGTTGGGTTGGGTTGGGTTGGAGAACCTCCAGGTGGTTTGGTTGGGTTGGAGAACCTCCAGGTGGTTGGGTTGGGTTGGGTTGGAGAACCTCCAGGGGGTTGGGTTGGAGAACCTCCAGGTGGTTGGGTTGGGTTGGGTTGGAGAACCTCCAGGTGGTTTGGTTGAGTTGGAGAACCTCCAGGGGGTTGGGTTGGACTGGAGAACCTCCAGGTGGTTGGGTTGGGTTGGAGAACCTCCAGGTGGTTGGGTTGGACTGGAGAACATCCAGGCGGTTGGGTTGGGCTGTGTTGGGTTGAAGAGGAACTCAATGGTTGAGTTGGAGAACATCCAAGTGGTTGGGTTGGGTCTTCACCAGGTTGGGTTGGGTTGGGTTGGGTTGAGCCTCCACCAGGTTCGGTTGACCTGAATGGTCTCCACCTGGTTGGGTTGAGTCTCCACCAGGTTGGGCTGACTTCGGTGGTCTCCAGCTGCTTGGGTTGAGTTGCGTTGACTTGAAGGGTCTCCACCAGGTTGGGTTGACTTGGAAGGTCTCCAGTTGGTTGGGTTGACCTGAATGGTCTCCAGTTCGTTGGTTTGGGTTGAAGAGTAACGTGATGGTTGAGTTGGAGAACCTCCAGCTGGTTGGGTTGGGTTGAGTCTCCACCAGATTGGGTTGACTTGAAGGGTCTCCAATTGGTTGGGTTGGGTCTCCAGTTGGTTGGGTTGACTTAAATAATCTCCAGTTGGTTGAGTTGACTTGAATGGTCTCCAGCTGGTTGCGTTGGGTCTCCAACAGGTTGGGTTGACTTGAAGGGTCTCCAAAAGGTTGGGTTGGGTTGAGTCTCCACCAGGTTGGGTTGACCTGAATGGTCTCCACCTGGATGGGTTGGGTTGGGTTGGGTTGAGTTGGGTTGAAGAGTAATTTGATGGTTGAGTTGGAGAACCTCCAGGTGGTTGGGTTGAGTCTCCACCAGGTTGGGTTGACCTGGATGGTCTCCAACTGGTTGGGTTGACCTGGAAAGTGTCCAGCTGCTTGGGTTGGGTTGGGTTGAGTCTCGAACAGGTTGGGTTGACTTCGGTGGTCTCCAACTGGTTGGGTTGACTTGGATGGTCTCCAGTTGGTTGGGTTGGGTTGAGTCTCCACCACGTTGGGTTGAGTTTCCACCAGGTTGGGTTGACCTGAATGGTTGAGCTGAGTTGGATCCAAGTCTCCAAATCCCGGCTTGGGTTGAGAAGAAGACCTGAGCACACCCCACCACCCTCTCGCCCCGCCAGGCGCGCATCGAGGAGCTGGAGGAGGAGCTGGAGGCCGAACGCACCGGCCGGGCCAAGGTGGAGAAACAACGCTCGGACCTCTCCCGCGAGCTGGAGGAGCTCAGCGAGCGCCTGGAGGAGGCCGGAGGTGCCACCTCGGCCCAGCTGGAGCTCAACAAGAAACGCGAGGCCGAGTTCCAGAAGCTCCGGCGCGACCTGGAGGAGGCCACGCTGCGGCACGAGGCCACGGCGGCAGCGCTGAGGAAGAAACACGCCGACGGCGCGGCCGAGCTGGCCGAGCAGCTGGACAACCTCCAGAGGGTCAAGCAGAAGCTGGAGAAGGAGAAGAGCGAGCTCAAGCTGGAGCTGGACGACCTCAGCGCCAACGTGGAGCAGCTGATCAAGTCCAAGGTAGGAGAAGGGTCGGGGTGGGTGGCAGGGAATTATGGGATGGACGGTTGGGGTCATCCGGTTCCATCAATCCACGGGCAGGGACAACTTCTGCTGGATCAGGTTGGGTTGGGTGGAGTTGGGTCGGAGAACCTTCAGTTGGGTTGGGTTGGGTTGAGTGTCCACCTTGTTGGGTTCAGTTGAGTTGGAGAACCTTCAACCCTCTTGGGTTCATTGGGGTTGGAGAACCTTCAACTGGTTGAGATTAGGAGCCTCCACATGGTTGGGTTGAAGAACCTTCAACCCTGTTGGGTTGAGTTGGGTTGGAGAACCTTCAACCCCGTTGGGTTGAGTTGGGTTGGAGAACCTTCAACCCCGTTGGGTTGAGTTGGGTTGGAGAACCTTCAACCCCGTTGGGTTGAGTTGGGTTGGAGAACCTTCAAACCCGTTGGGTTGAGTTGGGTTGGAGAACCTTCAACCCCGTTGGGTTGAGTTGGGTTGGAGAACCTTCAACCCTGTTGGGTTGAGTTGGGTTGGAGAACCTTGGGTTGAGCTGAAGAGTCTCCACATGGTTGAGTTTACCCAAGTTGGGTTGAGCTGAGGAGTCTCCAAGAGGTTGAGTTGCGTTGGGTTGAAGAACCTTCAACCTTGTTGGATTCAGTTGGGTTGGAGATCCTTGGGTTGACCTGAAGATTCTCCAGTTGGGTTGAGTTGGGTTGGGTCGGTTGGATCCCCCCCCAGACCCACCTCCCACCACCCCAGGTGGTCTCCAAACCTCCTCCAGACCAAACCCGACCATCTCCAACCTCCACGATGGTTCCTGGAGAAGAACCGTCTCCTCCACGGCCACCTCCACCCGCGAGCCGTGTCCTCTCCTGTCCCTGCAGGTGACCATGGAGAAGCTCTCGCGCTCCATGGAGGACCAGGCCGCCGAGAACTTGGCCAAGCTGGAGGAGACCCAACGAGTCCTCAACGACGCCAACGCCCAGCGGGCCAAGCTGCAGACGGAGAACGGTGGGACACGACCCCGAGATGACCCCGAGATGACCCCGAGTTGTCCCACCCTGACCCCGCCCCACCCCTGAAGCTCCTCCCACCCCGTTCCCGCCTTTAATTGGAATTTTAAATTTAAATTTAATTAGTTTTAAATTTGAAAATTTGGGAGGATTTGGGAAAAGGGCCAGATCGAAAATTTGGGGGTTTTTTTAATGAATAATTAAAATATCTGTTCATATTTTAATAAGGGTGAATTTATTAATATTTAGGAAATAATTTTGTTTATTATCGTGAATGGCTTTATCAGAAATTAATTTTTTCCAATTATTTTCAATTTTTTTCCAGTTTTTTCTCAATTTCTTTTCAATTTTTTCCAATTTTTTTCTCAATTTCTTTTCAAATTTTTCCAATTTTTTCTCAAATTCTTTTCAATTTTTTTTCCATTTTCTTCCATTTTTTCCAAAAATTTCTCAATTTCCTTCAAAATTTTTTTTCCAATTTTTCCCCATTCTTCCCTTCCCCTTCCAAATTCTGTTTCTTCCCCTTAATTTTTTTCCTCCGCATCACAAACCCAAACTTCTCCTCACAGATCCACGTCAGTTTTTACAAAATTTGCCCAAAAATCGACGAAAATTCGGACAAAATTCACGAAAAACTTGATGAAAATTTGGACAAAATTCGCCAAAAAAAAAAAAATCGACAAAACTTTTTGCAAAATTCACCCAAAAAAAAATCGATGAAAATTCGTAGAAAATTCCCCAGGAAGCAACGAAAATTTGGACAAAATTCGCCAAAAAAATGATGAAAATTTGGACAAAATTCGCCAAAAAAATTGACAAAACTTTTTGCAAAATTCACCAAAAAAAATTTGATGAAAATTTGCACAAAATTCACCAAAAATCGACAAAAATTTGGACAAAGTTGGCCAAAAAAACCCACGAAAATTTGGACAAAATTCACCCCAAAATTGATGGAAATTTCTACAAAATTCACCAAAATTTTGGACAAAAAATTTGGACAAAAATTCACCAAAACTCGACGAAATTTTTTTACGAAATTCCCCGAAATTTGGATTTTTCACCCCAAAATTTCCTCCCGGGCAGGAGAATTGTCGCGGCAGCTGGAGGAGAAGGAGGCCCTGGTGTCCCAGCTGACCCGCGGGAAGGTCTCCTACACCCAACAGCTGGAGGACCTCAGGAGACAACTGGAGGAGGAGATGAAGGTGAAGTTCTGGAGAAGATCCAAGGTGTCCTTCAACCTGTCGTGGTCATTGGTGGGGTTGGGTGAGGTCCTGGAGAAGGTTCTGGAGAAGGTCCAAGGTGTCCTTCAAACCTTTCGTGGACATCGGTGGGGTTGGGTGGAGACATCTAAGGTGGGTTGGGATCTGCAGAAGGTCCAGGTGGGTCTCCAACCTTCGTGGTCATTGGTGGGGTTGGGTGAAGTCCTGGAGAAGGTTCTGGAGAAGATTCCAGGTGTCCTTCAACCATTCGTGGTCATTGATGGGGTTGGGTGGAGACATCTAAGGTGGGTTGGGATCTACAGAAGGTTCCAGATGTCCTTCAACCTTTCATGGTCATTAGTGGGGTCTACGAGGGGTTGGGTTGATCCATGGAAGGTCCAAGGGTGGTTGGGTTGGTCCATGGAGGCTCCAGATGAGGTTTGGTTGATGTGGAGAAGGTCCAAGCATGATCTGGTTGGTCTGGAGAAGGTTGGGTTGGTCAAAAGTGGTCCAAGCATGGTTGGGTTGACCTGGAGAAGTCTGGTTGGCCTACAGAAGACCTTCTCAGGTTCTGGTGACCACCAACACCACCTGAGGATCTTCACCAAGACCTCTCCACCAGCCCCTGGACCTCACCGGTGACCTTCTCCTGTCCTCCAGGCCAAGAACGCGCTGGCGCACGCGCTGCAGTCGGCGCGGCACGACGGGGACCTCCTGCGTGAGCAGCTGGACGAGGAGAGCGAGGCCAAGGCCGAGCTCCAGCGCCTCCTGTCCAAGGCCAACTCCGAGGTGGCCCAGTGGAGGACCAAGTACGAGACCGACGCCATCCAGCGCACCGAGGAGCTGGAGGAGGCCAAGTGAGCGGTGGACACCTCATAGTGGGAGGCTCTGGGAGGTCAGGGTGGAGGTCAACCTCGGGAGAAGGTTCTGGAGAAGGTTCTGGAGGAGGTTCCAAGTGATTGTCCCATTGGTGGAGCTTCTCTGGGGTCAGGGGTGGAGGTCAACCTCGGGAGAAGGTTCTGGAGAAGGTTTTGGAGATCACCTTTGGGAGAAGGTTCTGGAGAAGGTTCTGGAGGAGGTTCCAAGTGATTGTCCCATTGGTGGAGCTTCCCTGGGGTCAAGCGTGGAGATCAACCTCGGGAGAAGGTTCTGGAGAAGATTCTTTAGAAGGTTCTGGAGAAGGTTCTGGTGGAGGTTCCAAGCCATCATCCCGTGCGTGGAGCTTCCCTGGGGTCAAGGGTGGAGATCAATCTCGGCAGAAGGTTCTGGAGAAGATTCTTTAGAAGGTTCTGGGGAAGGTTCTGGAGGAGGTTCCAAGTGATTGTCCCATTGGTGGAGCTTCTCTGGGGTCAGGGGTGGAGGTCGACCATGGGAGGAGGTTGTGGAGAAAGTTCTGCAGAAGGTTTTGGAGATCACATTTGGGACAAAATTCTGGGGAAGGTTCAGGAGAAGGTTCTGGAGAAGGTTCTTTAGAAGGTTCTGGAAGAGGCCAAGTGAGTGGTGGGCACCTCATGGATGAAGCTTCTGGTGGCTCAGGGGTGGAGGTCAAGCTTGGGAGAAGGTTCTGGAGAAAGTTCTAGGGAAGGTCCTGGAGAAGGTTCTGAAGAAGGTTCTAGGGAAGGTTTTGGGGAAAATTCTGGAAAAGATTCTGAGGAAAGTTTTGGAAAAAGTTCTGGAGAAGGTTCTGGAGGTGTTCAAGTCATTGTCCCATTGGTGGAGCTTCTGTGGGGTCAGGGTGGAGGTCAGCCTCGGGAGAAGGTTCTGGAGAAGGTTCTGGAGAAGGTTCTGGAGAAGGTTCAGGAGAAGGTTCCGGAGGAGGCCAAGTGAGTGGTGGACACCCCGTGGGGGGAGGTTCTGGGAGGTCAGAGTGGAGGTCACCTGGTGGAGAAGGTTCTGGAGAAGGTTCCAAGTCCTTGTCCAATGGGCGGAGCTTCTGGTGGGTGAGGGGTAGGGGTCAACCGTGGGAGAAGGTTCTGGTGAAGGTTCTGGAGAAGGTTCTGGTGATCACCTTTGGGAGAAGATTCTGGAGAAGCTTCTGGAAAAGGTCTTGGGGAAGGTTCTGGAGAAGGTTCCAAGTCATGGCCCTCTGGGTGGAGCTTCTGTGGGGTGGAAACCATCCAATGGAGAAGGTTCTGGAGAAGGTTCTGGAGGTGTCCAAGTCATCATCCCATGGGTGGAGCATCTGTGGCGTCAGGGGTGGAGATCTGAGAAGGTTGTGGAGAAGGATCAGGAGAAGGTTCTGGAGAAGGTTTTGGAGGAGACCAAGTGAGTGGTGGACACCTCGTGGGCGGAGCTGCTGGTGGGTCAGGGTGGAGGTCAACCTCGGGAGAAGGTTCTGGAGAAGGTTCTGAAGAAGGTTCTTTAGAAGGTTCTGGAGAAGGTCTTGGAGAAGGTTCTCCGGAAGGTTCTTCACAAGATTCTCCAGAGGGTTTTCCAAAAGGTTCTCCAGAAGGTTCAGGAGGTCCCACCTGACCTCGCGGTGACCTCGCGGTGACCTCCAGGCGTCCCCTGTGACAGGAAGAAGTTGGCCCAGCGGCTGCAGGAGGCCGAGGAGGCCGTGGAGGCCTCCAACGCCAAATGCTCCTCGCTGGAGAAGACCAAGCACCGCCTGCAGAGCGACATCGAGGACCTCATGGCCGACGTCGAGAGGTCCAACGCCGCCGCCGCCGCCCTGGACAAGAAGCAGAAGAACTTCGACAAGGTGGGGGCTGATGGGACACCTGGGTGGCGGCGGCGCCACGGTGACCGCGGAGGTGACCCCGGGGTTGTCCTCAGGTGGTGGCCGAGTGGAAGCAGAAGTTCGAGGAGTCGCAGACGGAGCTGGAGGCGGCGCAGAAGGAGGCCCGGGCCCTCAGCACCGACCTCTTCAAGCTGAGGAACGTCTACGAGGAGAGCCTGGAGCACCTGGAGACCTTCAAGAGGGAGAACAAGAACCTCCAAGGTGACGCCACCTTGAGGACCTGCTGAACCGCCACGGGGGGCGCAATGGGGGCACCTTCTCCTGAGGGTCTGGAGAAGGTTGGGATGGACCATGGAAGGTCTGGAGAAGGTTGAGATGGTCCGGAGAAGGTCCAAGGGTGGTTGGGTTGATCCAAGGTTGGTTGGGTTGGTCTGGAGAAGGTCCATGGAAGGTTGGGATGGTCTGGAGAAGGTTGGGATGGTCCATGGAAGGTCTGGAGAAGGTTGGGATGGTCCATGGAAGGTCTGGAGAAGGTCCAAGGTTGGTTGGATTGGTCTGGAGAAAGTCTAAAGAAGGTTTGGTTGGTCTGGAGAAGGTTGGGTTGGTACATGGAAGGTCTGGAGAAGGTTGGGTTGGTCTGGAGAAGGTCTAAGGAAGGTTGGGTTGGTCTGGAGAAGGTTGGGATGGTCCATGGAAGGTCTGGAGAAGGTCCAAGGAAGGTTGGGATGGTCCATGGATGGTTGGGTTGGTCTGGAGAAGGTTGGGATGGTCCATGGAAGGTCTGGAGAAGGTTGGGTTGGTCTAGAGAAGGTCCATGGAAGGTTTGGTTGGTCTGGAGAAGGTTGGGTTGGTCCATGGAAGGTCTGGAGAAGGTCCAAGGTTGGTTGGATTGGTCTGGAGAAGGTCTAAACAAGGTTGGGATGGTCCATGGAAGGTCTGGAGAAGGTTGGGTTGGTCTAGAGAAGGTCCATGGAAGGTTGGGTTGGTCTGGAGAAGGTTGGGCCGGTCCAAGGCTGGTCCAACCTCCAAGACGCCCACCCCGGCAGAGGAGATCTCGGACCTCACCGAGCAGCTGGCCGCCGGCAACAAATCCACCCACGAGCTGGAGAAGGTCCGCAAGCAGCTGGAGGCCGAGAAGATGGAGCTCCAAGCCGCCCTGGAGGAGGCCGAGGTGGGACCAACCCCGTCCTGACCTCCTCGTGGTGGGACGCCCGTCCTCCGCGAGCTCCTCGAGGTCTTCTCCATCCCACCAGGCCTCCTTGGAGCACGAGGAAGGGAAGATCCTGAGGTCCCAGCTGGAGCTGCAGCAGGTGAAGGCCGAGCTGGAGCGGAAGGTGGCCGAGAAGGACGAGGAGATGGAGCAGGCCAAGAGGAACCACCTGCGCGTGGTGGAGTCCCTGCAGACGTCGCTGGACGCCGAGAGCCGCAGCCGCAACGAGGCCCTCCGGCTGAAGAAGAAGATGGAGGGCGACCTCAACGAGCTGGAGATCCAGCTGGGCCACGCCAACCGCGGCGCCGGCGAGGCCCAGAAGCAGCTGAAGGTCCTGCAGGGTTGCCTGAAGGTAAGTGGCCGGGAGGGGTGGAGGTCCTGGAGGTCCTACGGGGACGTGGAGGTGTAGAAGGTCCCACAGGAACATGGAGGTCCTGAAGGTCCCATGGGGACACAGAGGTCCTGAAGGTCCCATGGGGTCATGGAGGTCCTGAAGGTCCCACAGGAACTTGGAGGTCCTGAAGGTCCCATGGGGACACCGAGGTCCTGAAGGTCCCATGGGGACATTGAGGTCCTGAAGGTCCCACAGGAACATGGAGGTCCTGAAGGTCCCACAGGAACATGGAGGTCTTGAAGGTCCCATGGGGACATTGAGGTCCTGAAGGTCCCATGGGGACATGAAGGTCCTGAAGGTCCTACAGGGACGTGGAGGTCCTGAACCTTCCTGTCCATGAGGCGTGAAGCTCCTGAAGGTCCCATGGAGACATTGAGAACCTGAAGGTCCCATGGAGGTCCTGAAGGCCCCATGAGGACATTGAGAACCTGAAGGTCCCAAGGGGACATGGAGGTGTAGGAGATACCTGAAGGTCCCATGGAGACATTGAGAACCTGAAGGTCCCATGGAGGTCCTGAAGGCCCCATGAGGACATTGAGAACCTGAAGGTCCCATGGAGACATGGAGGTCCTGAAGGTCCCATGGGGACATGGAGGTTTAGGATGTTCCTCAAGGAACTTGTCCATGGAGACACTGAAGTCCTGAAGGTTCCTGTCCAAGGAGACATGGAGGTGCTGAAGGTCCCATGGGGGCAAGGAGATCTAGGATGTTCCTCAAGGAACTTTTCCGTTTAGAATGTTCCTCAAGGAACTTGTCCATGGGGACACTGAGGTCCTGGAGGTTCCTGTCCATGTAGACATGGAGGTCCTGAAGGTCCCACGAGCCCACCACCCCATGGCCTGGTGGACCCACAACCACCACAATGATGATGATGATGATGATGATGATGATGATGATGATCCCACCACGTCCAGGTGAACCCACCACCCTGTTCCCACCCTCCTCCAGGACACTCAGCTCCAGCTGGACGACGCCACGCGCCTCGGGGAGGACCTGAAGGAGAACGTGGCCGTGGTGGAACGCAGGAACCTCCTGCTGATGTCCGAGCTGGAGGAGCTCCGAGCCGTGGTGGAACAGACGGAGAAGGGCCGGAAACTGGCCGAGCAGGAGCTCATCGAGGCCAGCGAGAGGGTCCAGCTCCTCCACTCCCAGGTGAGACCTCCTCACCTCGGCCACCACGAGAGAAGGTCACCTCCACCCAGGGATGGTCCGGCCCTGGAGAAACATCTCGCATTGGTTGGGGACTTCAAGGGTGGTGTGGACCTGACCAGCAAAACCTTCTCATGAAGGTCTGGAGGAGGTTGGGTTGGTCCATGGAAGGTCCAAGGATGGTTTGGTTGATCTGGAGAAAGTTGGGTTGGTCTGGAGAAGGTTGGGGTGGTCTGGAGAAGGTCCAAGGATGGTTGGGTTGGTCTGGAGAAGGTTGAGATGGTCCATGGAAGGTCCAAGGATGGTTGGGTTGGTCTGGAGAAGGTTTGGTTGGTCTGGAGAAGGTTGAGATGGTCCATGGAAGGTCCAAGGATGGTTGGGTTGGTCCATGGAAGGTCCAAGCATGATTTGGTTGGTCTGGAGAAGGTTGGGTTGGTCTACACAAGATCTGGTTGGGTTGTGGTGACCAAGCCCAGCTCTTGCTGAGCCGGAGACCTCCAAGAAGCTCCAGATGACCTGGATCCAACGGTGCCACCTTCTCCTGAAGGTTGGGATGGTCTGGAGAAGGTTGGGTTGGTCCATGGAAGGTCAGGAGAAGGTTGGGCTGGTCCATGGAAGGTTGGGTTGATCTGGAGAAGGTTGGGATGGTCTGGAGAAGTTTAGGTTGGTCCATGGAAGGTCCAAGGAATGTTGGGTTGGTCCAAGGAACGTTGAGTTCCTTCCCACGTTCCATCACCAAAACCCCCAGAAGATCCTTGACCCTACACGAGGAGAAGTCCCCAAGACCTTGAAGGACTTGAGGGTCGGGGACACCACCCCCAGGGCCACCACCTGATGTCCTCTCCTGTCCCCACCAGAACACCAGCCTGATCAACCAGAAGAAGAAGATGGAAGGTGACATCTCCCAGCTGCAGAGCGAGGTGGAGGAGGCCGTCCAGGAGTGTCGCAACGCCGAGGAGAAGGCCAAGAAGGCCATCACCGACGTGAGCGTCATGGCCACCACCAGGGCCACCACCAGGGTGGACATTCCATGGTCCCCATTCTTCTCCCCAGGCGGCCATGATGGCCACCATGGAGAACATTCCATGGACACCATGGAGAACATTCCATGGTCTCCATGCTTCTCTCCAGGTGGCCATGATGGCCATCACGGAAGACATTCCATGGTCTCTCCATGCTTGTCCCCAGGCAGCCATGATGGCCACCATGGAGAACATTCCATGGCCACCATGGAGAACATTCCATGGTCTCCGTGCTTCTCTCCAGGTGGCCATGATGGCCACCACAGAGGACATTCAATGGTCTCTCCCTGCTTGTCTCCAGGCGGCCATGATGGCCACCATGGAGGACATTCCTGATGGCCACCATGGAGAACATTCCATGGCCACCATGGAGAACATTCCATGGCCTCTCCATGCTTGTCCCCTGGCAGCCATGATGGCCACCATGGAGTACATTCCTGATGGCCACCATGGAGAACATTCCATGGCCACCATGGAGAACATTCCATGGCCTCTCCATGCTTGTCCCCTGGCAGCCATGATGGCCACCATGGAGAACATTCCAGATGGCCACCACGGAGAACATCCAACGGACGCTCCGTTCTCCTCCGCAGGCGGCCATGATGGCCGAGGAGCTGAAGAAGGAGCAGGACACCAGCGCGCACCTGGAGCGGATGAAGAAGAACATGGAGCAGACCATCAAGGACCTGCAGCTGCGGCTGGACGAGGCCGAGCAGTTGGCCCTCAAGGGCGGCAAGAAGCAGCTGCAGAAGCTGGAGGGCCGCGTCCGGGACCTGGAGAACGAGCTGGAGAACGAGCAGAAGCGCAACGCCGACAGCGTCAAGGGGCTGCGCAAGGCCGAGCGCCGCGTCAAGGAGCTCAGCTACCAGGTGAGGACACCCAGGTGGGACCATGGAGGTGAGGACATCCAGGTGGGGCAAGGAGCTCAGCTACCAGGTGGGACCATGGAGGTGAGGACATCCAGGTGGGGCAAGGAGCTCAGCTACCAGGTGAGGACACCCAGGTGGGACCATGGAGGTGGGACCATGGAGGTGAGAACATCCAGGTGGGGCAAGGAGCTCAGCTACCAGGTGAGGACACCCAGGTGGGACCATGGAGGTGGGACCATGGAGGTGAGAACATCCAGGTGGGGCAAGGAGCTCAGCTACCAGGTGAGGACACCCAGGTGGGACCATGGAGGTGGGACCATGGAGGTGAGGACATCCAGGTGGGGCAAGGAGCTCAGCTACCAGGTGAGGACACCCAGGTGGGACCATGGAGGTGAGGACATCCAGGTGGGGCAAGGAGCTCAGCTACCAGGTGAGGACACCCAGGTGGGACCATGGAGGTGAGGACATCCAGGTGGGTCAAGGAGCTCAGCTACCAGGTGAGGACACCCAGGTGGGACCATGAAGGTGGGACCATGGGGATGAGTCAAGGAGCTCAGCTACCAGCTGAAGACATCGGCCAGGTGAGGACATTGGCCAGGTGAGGACATCCAGGTGGGACCATGGAGGTGGGCCCATGGAGGTGTGACCATGGAGGTGTGACCATGGAGGTAGGTCAAGGAGCTCAGCTACCAGGTGAGGACACCCAGGTGGGACCATGGAGGTGAGAACGTCGAGGTGGGACCATGGAGGTGGGACCATGGGGATGGGTGAAGGAGCTCAGCTACCAGGTGAGAACATCCAGGTGACACCATGGAGGTCAGAACATGGAGGTGACACCATGGAGGTGAGACCACGCAGGTGGGTCAAGGAGCTCAGCTACCAGGTGAGTCCGTGGAGGTGAGACCATGGGGGTGGTCTGGGGAACATGGAGGTGCAGGAGGTACCTGAAGGTCCCACAGGAACCTGAAGGTGTAGGAGGTGCCTGAAGGTCCCATGAGGACCTGGAGGTGTAGGAGATACCTGGAGGTCCCACAGGAACCTGAATGGGACACGGAGGTGCAGGAGGACACCTGGGTGGACATTTGGGTGGCCACTGTCCACGGCTGTCCCTGTCCCCGCAGACGGAGGAGGACAAGAAGAACCTGGTGCGGTTGCAGGACCTGGTGGACAAGCTGCAGATGAAGGTCAAGGCCTACAAGAGACAGGCGGAGGAGGCGGTGGGTCAACGGGGACAGGGATGGTGGGGTGGAGAGGGGGATGGAGATGGGTCCATGGATGATGGATCCATGGGTGGAGAGATGGATCCATGGGTGGAGAGATGGATCCATGGATGGAGAGATGGGTCCATGGATGGAGAGATGGGTCCATGGGTGGATGGAGAGATGGATCCATGGATGGAGAGATGGGTCCATGGGTGGAGAGATGGATCCATGATGGATGGAGAGATGGATCCATGGATGGAGAGATGGATCCATGGATGGAGAGATGGGTCCATGGGTGGAGAGATGGATCCATGGAGGGAGAGATGGATCCATGGATGGAGAGATGGATCCATGGGTGGAGAGATGGATCCATGGGTGGAGAGATGGATCCATGGGTGGAGAGATGGATCCATGGGTGGAGAGATGGGTCCATGGGTGGATGGAGAGATGGATCCATGGATGGAGAGATGGATCCATGGATGGAGAGATGGATCCATGGGTGGAGAGATGGATCCATGGGTGGAGAGATGGATCCATGGATGGATGGAGAGATGGATCCATGGATGGAGAGATGGATCCATGGGTGGAGAGATGGATCCATGGATTGAGAGATGGGTCCATGGGTGGAGAGATGGGTCCATGGGTGGAGAGATGGATCCATGGGTGGAGAGATGGATCCATGGATGGAGAGATGGATCCATGGGTGGAGAGATGGATCCATGGATGGAGAGATGGATCCATGGGTGGAGAGATGGATCCATGGGTGGAGAGATGGATCCATGGGTGGAGAGATGGATCCATGGGTGGAGAGATGGATCCATGGATGGAGAGATGGATCCATGGGTGGAGAGATGGATCCATGGGTGGAGAGATGGGTCCATGGGTGGAGAGATGGATCCATGGGTGGAGAGATGGATCCATGGATGGAGAGATGGATCCATGGGTGGATGGAGAGATGGATCCATAGGTGGAGAGATGGATCCATGGATGGAGAGATGGGTCCATGGATGGAGAGATGGATCCATGGGTGGAGAGATGGATCCATGGGTGGAGAGATGGGTCCATGGATGGAGAGATGGGTCCATGGGTGGAGAGATGGATCCATGGGTGGAGAGATGGATCCATGGGTGGATGGAGAGATGGATCCATGGATGGAGAGATGGATCCATGGATGGAGAGATGGGTCCATGGGTGGAGAGATGGGTCCATGGATGGAGAGATGGGTCCATGGGTGGAGAGATGGATCCATGGGTGGAGAGATGGATCCATGGGTGGATGGAGAGATGGGTCCATGGATGGAGAGATGGATCCATGGGTGGAGAGATGGATCCATGATGGATGGAGAGATGAGTCCATGGATGGTGGACGGATGGATGGACGGATGTCTGAAGCCACCTTAGCCGCAGGGGTGGGTGACACGAGGACCTCCTCACCTCCCTGGTGACCGTCCCGGTGACCTCTCCCCGTCCCCACCAGGAGGAACAGGCCAACACCAACCTGGCCAAGTTCCGCAAGGCGCAGCACGAGCTGGACGAGGCCGAGGAACGCGCCGACATCGCCGAGTCCCAGGTCAACAAACTGCGGGCCAAGAGCCGCGACATCGGCGCCAAGGTGGGACCCCGTTGTCACCTCCCGGCACCTCCCACCCACCCAGGGTGACCCCACAGACCCCCCCCCCCCTCCCCACCATGGACCTCCTGTCTTCTGTGCCACCCCACCGCAGAAGCTGCACGAGGAGGAGTGACCCGTCCCCGGGAGTGACCCACCAGGCCCACCCCCACCACCAGGAGTGACCCGTCACCACAACAATGGACCCATGATGATGATGATGATGATGATGGGACCACCACAATGATGGACCCATCACCATCATGGATCCACCACTAAAGACCCCCTGATGATGATGATGGTGATGATGATGATGATGATGATGATGATGATGATGATGATGATGATGATGGTGGAACCACCAACATGATGGATGACCCATCACCCTCATGGACTCACCACTAAAGACCCATGGTGATGATGATGATGATGGAGCCACCACCATCATGGACCCACTACAAAAGACCCACAATGATGATGATGAAGGTGATGATGATGGTGGAACCACCACCATGATGGAGTCACCACATCTGACCTATCATCATGACGATGGGACCACCATGATGGACCCAGGATGATGATGATGATGGTGATGATGATGATGATGATGATGATGATGATGATGATGATGATGATGATGATGATGATGGAGCCACCACCATGATGGACCCACCACATCTGACCTATCATCATGACGATGGGACCACCATGATGGACCCAGGATGATGATGATGATGGTGATGATGATGATGGAGCCACCACCTCTGACCCATCATGACAATGATGGGACCACCATGATGGACCCATGATGAAGATGATGATGATGATGGTGATGATGGTGTCGCACCACCACCATGATGAACCCACCGTGATGGACCCATCAAGATGATAATGGACCACCATGATGGACCTGTGATGATGATGATGATGGAACCACCACCATGATGGACCCATCACTGCCACCATGATGATGATAACGACGATGATGACGGACCCACCACCACGCGTGACCCCCAACCCCGCCGTGGCCACATCTCCCCACCCCTCGTCCAAGACGAGGAGACCCCGCCACCACCTCCACCAACTCCCCCACGGGAGGGACAAAATGTCCTCTGGGCCACCCCACCCCAAAAACACGACCTCGAGGAGCACCAGGTGTGGGAGAAGGTTTAATTTGGGCGCTGGGGACGGGACCTGGTGGCCAAGGGGACACCAAGGGGACAATGGGACAGTGGGGGGGGTGGTGGCCATCAGCTGCTCTCGGTGTCGGCGTCTGGAGGAGAAAGGGATGGAGATGGTGGAGGAGGAAGAGGAGGAGGTGGGTGGTCACCGTGGCACCCAAAGGTGTCCTCCATGCCACCCAAGGGTGTCCCAGGTGTCCCCACCTCAGGTGTCCCAGGTGACTCAAACCCCACCAAAAGGTGTCTCAGGTGTCCCCAAGCCCATCCAAAGGTGTCCCAAGGTTCCCTCAAGCCCACCCAAAAGTGTCCCAGGTGTCCCAGGTGCCCCCAACCCCACCCCAGGGTGTCCCCAAAAGTGTCCCAGGTGTCCCCACCCCAGGATGTCCCAGATGTCCCCATCCAAGGGTGTCCCCAAATGTGTCCCCAAAGGTGTCACAGGTGTCCCCAAGGTGTCCCCAAGGGTGTCCCAAATGCCCCCATTCAAGGGTGTCCCAGGTGTCTCCAACCCCACCCAAAGGTGTCCCAGGTGTCCCCCAGTCCCACCCAAAGGTGCCCCAGGGTGTCCGAGGTGTCCCCCAACCCCACCCATGGGTGTCCCAGGTGTCCCCCAGTCCCACCCAAAGGTGCCCCAGGGTGTCCGAGGTGTCCCCCAACCCCACCCATGGGTGTCCCAGGTGTCCCCTAACCTCACCCCAAGATGTCCCAGGTGTCCCCACCTCAGGTGTCCCAGGTGTCCCCCAGTCCCACCCAAAGGCGTCCCCACCCCAGGGTGTCCCAGGTGTCCCAGGTGTCTCCACCCAAAGGTGTCCCAGGTGTCCCCACCCCAGGTGTCCCCATGTCCCTCACCCTGTCCCGGTGCCACCCGTGTCCGGAAGGTGACGAAGACGTCGAAGGCGAAGATGAAGGCCAGGATGAGGCTGAAGGTCTGGGGGGGGTGGGGGAAAGAGGAGAAAGGGGCGTGGCCTCGTCCATCGGGGGCGTGACCTAATGAGGAGGCGTGGCCTAACGAAGGGGCGGGGTTTGGGGACACTCACGAAGGTGGTGGCGGCCAGCGCGTCCCGGGACGAGGCCAAGGCCACCAGGGCCACCACGAGGAAGATGAGGGTGCCGCTGATGGCCCGGAGAAGGTCCTGGGGGGACAGGACAGGGGGACACGGTGGGGACATGGTGGGGACACCATGGTGGGGACAGTGGGGACACCATGGAGATGACAAAGGGGACACCATGGTGGGGACAGTGGGGACACCATGGAGATGACAAAGGGGACACCATGGTGGGGACAGTGGGGACACCATGGAGAAGACAAAGGGGACACCATGGTGGGGATGGTGGGGACACCATGGAGAAGACAAAGGGGACACCATGGTGGGGACAGTGGGGACACCATGGAGATGACAAAGGGGACACCATGGTGGGGACAATGGGGACACCATGAGGACATGGAGGACACCATGGCGACACCATGGAGATGACATGGGGACATGGAGAGGCCACCATGAGGATGGTGACATGAGGACATGGAGGACACCATGGGGATGGTGACATGGGGACGTGGAGGTGACACCATGAAGATGACAACAGGACATGGTGGGGACACCATGGTGGAGACAATGGGGACACCATGGCGACACCATGGAGATGACATGGGGACGTGGAGGGGCCACCATGAGGATGGTGACATGAGGACATGGAGGACACCATGGGGGACACCATGAAGATGATGTGGGGACATGGAGGACACCATGGGGATGGTGACATGGGGACAACATGGAGGCCACTATGAAGATGACAAAGGGACATGGAGAGGACACCATGGAGGTGACACAGGAACACGGAGGGGACACCATGGGATGATGACGTGGGGACATGTAGGAAACCCCAGATGCCACCCCTGATGTGCCCAGGTGTGTCCCAGGTGTGTCCCAGCTGTCCCAGGCGTGTCCCAGGTGTGTCCCAGCTGTCCCAGGCGTGTCCCAGGCGTGTCCCAGGTGTGTCCCAGGTGTCCCAGGTGTCCCCAGGTGTGTCCCAGGTGTGTCCCAGGTGTGTCCCAGCTGTCCCAGGTGTGTCCCAGGTGTGTCCCAGCTGTCCCAGCTGTCCCCAGGTGTCCCCAGGTGTGTCCCAGCTGTGTCCCAGGTGTGTCCCAGGTGTGTCCCAGGTGTGTCCCAGCTGTCCCCAGCTGTCCCAGGTGTGTCCCAGGCGTGTCCTAGCTGTCCCAGGTGTGTCCCAGGTGTGTCCCAGCTGTCCCAGGTGTGTCCCAGGTGTGTCCCAGGTGTGTCCCAGCTGTCCCAGCTGTCCCCAGGTGTCCCCAGGTGTGTCCCAGCTGTCCCAGGCGTGTCCCAGGCGTGTCCCAGGTGTGTCCCAGGTGTGTCCCAGCTGTCCCCAGGTGTGTCCCAGCTGTCCCAGGCATGTCCCAGGCGTGTCCCAGGCGTGTCCCAGGTGTGTCCGTACCAGGCAGGTGCCGTACCCCGGGCTCAGTCTCGGGGGGTCCCGGAGCAGGAGCCCCCCCAGGGCCGCCCCTCCCCCCACGGCCTGCAGCAGCGCCGGCGCCAGAGTGGGCGGGGCCGGGGGGGACAGCAGGGCCACCACCCCCAGGGACAGCACCTGGGGTCACGGAAAGGTCACGGGGTCACGCAGGGGTCACGGGGGGCGGTCACACGGGGGTCCCAGTGCTCCCAGTATCCCCAGTACCAGTTCCCCCAGTTTGCCCAGTATCCCCTCCCAGTGCTCCCAGTTTGCCCAGTATCCCCTCCCAGTCCCTCCCAGTCTCCCCAGTTCCCCCAGTACCAGTTCAGTTCCCAGTATCCAATCCCACTCCCCCCAGTATCCCCTCCCAGTGCTCCCAGTCCCCCCCAGTATCCCCAGTTTGCCCAGTACCACTTCTGTTCCCAGTCCCTCCCAGTGCTCCCTGTCTGTCCCAGTATCCCCAGCACCAGTTCAGTTCCCAGTGCTCCCAGTGCTCCCAGTATCCAATCCCAGTACCTCCCAGTCCCCCCAGTCTCCCCAGCAGTACCACTTTGGCTCCCAGCACTCCCAGTATCTCCTCCCAGTCTGTCCCAGTATCCCCAGTTCCCCCAGTACCAGTTCGGTACCCAGCAGGATCCCACCCCAGTGCTCCCAGTCCCCCCAGTATCCCCTCCCAGTCCCACCCAGTCTGTCCCAGTCCCCCCAGTATCCCCAGTATCTCCAGTACCAGTTTGGTTCCCAGCAGGATCTCATCCCAGCACTCCCAGTATCCCCTTCCCAGTCCTCCCAGTTTTTCCCAGTCTGTCCCAGTCTCCCCAGTACCAGTTCGGTTCCCAGCACTCCCAGTCCCCCCAGTCTGTCCCAGTATCCCCAGTCTCCCCAGTACCAGTTCGGTTCCCAGCAGGATCCCATCTCAGCACTCCCAGTCCCTCCAGTATCCCCTCCCAGTCTGTCCCAGTTTGTCTCAGTATCTCCAGTTCTCCCAGTACCAGTTCAGTTCCCAGCACTCCCAGTATCCCCTCCCAGTCCCTCCCAGTCTGTCCCAGTTTGCCCAGCAGTACCAGTTCGGTTCCCAGTCCCCCCAGTCTCCCCAGTACCAGTTCGGTTCCCAGCAGGATCCCATCCCAGCACTCCCAGTCCCCCCAGTATCCCCTCCCAGTCCCCCCAGTCTGTCCCAGTATCCCCAGTACCAGTTCAGTTCCCACCAGTATCCCCTCCCAGTCCCCCCAGTATCCCCTCCCAGTTCCCCAGTCTGTCCCAGTTCCCCCAGTCCCAGTTCAGTTCCCAGCAGGATCCCATCCCAGTGCTCCCAGTTTCCCCAGTATCCCCTCCCAGTCCCCCCAGTCTGTCCCAGTATCCCCAGTCTCAGTTCGGTTCCCAGCAGGATCCCCTCCCAGTCCCCCCAGTCTGTCCCAGTATCCCCAGTCTCCCCAGTACCAGTTCAGTTCCCAGCACTCCCAGTATCCCCTGCCAGTCCCTCCCAGTCTGTCCCAGTTTGCCCAGCAGTACCAGTTCGGTTCCCAGTCCCCCCAATCCCCCCAGTATCCCCTCCCAGTCCCCCCAGTCTGTCCCAGTATCCCCAGTACCAGTTCGGTTCCCCCCAGTATCCCCTCCCAGTCCCCCCAGTCTGTCCCAGTATCCCCAGTCTCAGTTCGGTTCCCAGCAGGATCCCCTCCCAGTTCCCCCAGTCTGTCCCAGTCTGTCCCAGTTCCCCCAGTACCAGTTCGGTTCCCCCCAGTATCCCCTCCCAGTTCCCCCAGTATCCCCTCCCAGTTCCCCCAGTCTGTCCCAGTCTCCCCAGTACCAGTTCGGTTCCCAGCACTCCCAGTCTCCCCAGTATCCCCTCCCAGTTCCCCCAGTCTATCCCAGTCTGTCCCAGTCTCCCCAGTACCAGTTCAGTTCCCACCAGTATCCCATCCCAGCACTCCCAGTCCCCCCAGTATCCCCTCCCAGTTCCCCCAGTCTGTCCCAGTTCCCCAGTCTGTCCCAGTTCCCCCAGTCTGTCTCAGTCTGTCCCAGTCTCCCCAGTACCAGTTCGGTTCCCACCAGTATCCCATCCCAGCACTCCCAGTCCCCCCAGTATCCCCTCCCAGTCTGTCCCAGTCTGTCCCAGTCTCCCCAGTACCAGTTCGGTTCCCACCAGTATCCCCTCCTAGTTCCCCAGTCTGTCCCAGTCTGTCCCAGTATCCCCAGTTCCCCCAGTACCAGTTCGGTTCCCACCAGTATCCCATCCCAGTCCCCCCAGTCCCCCCAGTATCCCCTCCCAGTTCCCCAGTCTGTCCCAGTTCCCCAGTCTGTCCCAGTCCCCCCAGTCTGTCCCAGTCTGTCCCAGTCCCCCCAGTCTGTCCCAGTCTGTCCCAGTCTCCCCAGTACCAGTTCGGTTCCCAGCAGGATCCCCTCCCAGTCCCCCCAGTATGCCCTCCCAGTTCCCCCAGTCTGTCCCAGTCTGTCCCAGTCTCCCCAGTACCAGTTCAGTTCCCACCAGTATCCCATCCCAGCACTCCCAGTCCCCCCAGTATCCCCTCCCAGTTCCCCCAGTCTGTCCCAGTTCCCCAGTCTGTCCCAGTCCCCCCAGTCTGTCCTCCCCAGTCTGTCCCAGTCTGTCCCAGTCTGTCCCAGTCTCCCCAGTACCAGTTCGGTTCCCAGCAGGATCCCCTCCCAGTTCCCCCAGTCTGTCCCAGTCTGTCCCAGTCCCCCCAGTCTGTCCCAGTCCCCCCAGTCTGTCCCAGTCTCCCCAGTACCAGTTCGGTTCCCAGCAGGATCCCATCCCAGTGCTCCCAGTTTCCCCAGTATCTCCTCCCAGTTCCCCCAGTCTGTCCCAGTCTGTCCCAGTCTGTCCCAGTCTGTCCCAGTCCCCCCAGTCTGTCCCAGTCCCCCCAGTCTGTCCCAGTCTGTCCCAGTCCCCCCAGTCCCCCCAGTCTGTCCCAGTCTCCCCAGTACCAGTTCGGTTCCCAGCAGGATCCCATCCCAGTCCCCCCAGTCCCCCCAGTATCCCCTCCCAGTCCCCCCAGTCTGTCCCAGTATCCCCAGTCTCAGTTCAGTTCCCAGCAGGATCCCCTCCCAGTCCCCCCAGTCTGTCCCAGTCTGTCCCAGTCCCCCCAGTCCCCCCAGTCTGTCCCAGTTCCCCCAGTCTGTCCCAGTCTGTCCCAGTCTGTCCCAGTCCCCCCAGTCTGTCCCAGTCTGTCCCAGTCTGTCCCAGTCTGTCCCAGTCCCCCCAGTCTGTCCCAGTCTGTCCCAGTCTGTCCCAGTCTCCCCAGTCTGTCCCAGTCTGTCCCAGTCTGTCCCAGTCCCCCCAGTCTGTCCCAGTCTGTCCCAGTCTGTCCCAGTCCCCCCAGTCTGTCCCAGTCTGTCCCAGTCCCCCCAGTCTGTCCCAGTCTGTCCCAGTCTGTCCCAGTCTGTCCCAGTCTGTCCCAGTCTGTCCCAGTCCCCCCAGTCTGTCCCAGTCTGTCCCAGTCTGTCCCAGTCCCCCCAGTCTGTCCCAGTCTGTCCCAGTCCCCCCAGTCTGTCCCAGTCTCCCCAGTCTGTCCCAGTCTGTCCCAGTCTGTCCCAGTCCCCCCAGTCTGTCCCAGTCTCCCCAGTCTGTCCCAGTCTGTCCCAGTCTGTCCCAGTCCCCCCAGTCTGTCCCAGTCCCCCCAGTCTGTCCCAGTCTGTCCCAGTCCCCCCAGTACCAGTTCGGTTCCCAGCAGGATCCCTCGGGCCGTTTTCAGCCCCCCCAGATCAAACACCCCCGGGGGCTCCGCCCGCGACATCCCGGGGGGTCCCGGGGGGTTTTTGGGGGGTCCCGGGGGGTTTTTGGGGGGGTCCTGGGGGGAGTTTTGGGGGGTCCTGGGGGGAGTTTTGGGGGGGTCCTGGGGGGAGTTTTGGGGGGTCCTGGGGGGAGTTTTGGGGGGTCCCGGGGGGCTTTTGGGGGGTCCCGGGGAGTTTTGGGGGGGTCCTGGGGGGGGTTTTGGGGGGTCCTGGGGGGGGTTTTGGGGGGTCCTGGGGGTCCTCGAGGGGTTTTTGGGGGTCCCGGGGGTTTTTTTGGGGGGTCCCGGGGAGGATTTGGGGTGTCCCGGGGGTTTTTTTGGGGGGGTCCCGGGGGGTTTTTGGGGGGTCCTGGGGGGGTTTTGGGGGGTCCCGGGGGGTTTTGGGGGGGGTCCTGGGGGTCCTCGAGGGGTTTTTGGGGGTCCCGGGGGTTTTTTGGGGGGTCCCGGGGAGGATTTGGGGTGTCCCGGGGGTTTTTTGGGGTGTCCCGGGGGTTTTTTGGGGGGTCCCGGGGGGTTTTTGGGGGGTCCCGGGGGGCTTTTGGGGGGTCCCGGGGGGTTTTTGGGGGGTCCTGGGGGGGTTTTGGGGGGTCCCGGGGGGTTTTGGGGGGGGTCCTGAGGGTCCTCGAGGGGGTTTTGGGGGTCCCGGGGGTTTTTTGGGGGGTCCCGGGGAGGATTTGGGGTGTCCCGGGGGGGGGTTGGGGGGTCCTGGGGGGGTTTTGGGGGGTCCCGGGGGGTTTGGGGGGTCCCGGGGGGGTTTTGGGGGTCGCAGATGAGATTTGGGGGGGGTTTGGGGGGGTCTCAGGAGGGTCTCGGGGGGAGCTTTGGGGGGTCCTGGATGAGATTTGGGGGGTTTGGGGGGTCCTGGGGGGGGTCTCGAGGGGGTTTTGGGGGGTCCCGGGGAGGATTTTTGGGGGTCCCGAGATTTTTTGGGGTCCCCGGGGGATTTTGGGGGTCCCGGGCAGATTTTTGGGGGTCCCGGGAATTTTTTGGGAGGTCCCGAGGAGGATTTTTGGGGTCCCGAGGAGGAATTTGGGGTCCCGGGGGCGATTTTTGGGGTCCCGGGGCGATTTTTGGGGTCCCGGGGGCGATTTTTGGGGTCCCGGGGGGATTTTGGGGTCCCGGGGCGATTTTTGGGGTCCCGGGGCGATTTTTGGGGGTCCCGAGGGGATTTGGGGGGTCCCTGTAGCGCTGGGGGGGGGGGAGGGGGCAGCGGAGGGGGCGGGGCCCGGAGGGGTCACGTGGGTTCTCCCCGCCCCTCCCCTCCCCCACCCCGTGACTGGCACCGACGGGAACTGGGACAAAGAGACATTGATACTGGGAGGGACTGGGGGGGGACTGGGACAAACTGGGAGGGACTGGGGGGGGACTGGGACAAACTGGGAGGGACTGGGGGGGGACTGGGACAAACTGGGAGGGGCTGGGGGGACTGGGACAAACTGGGAGGGGCTGGGGGGGACTGGGACAAACTGGGAGGGACTGGGACAAACTGGGAGGGGACTGGGAGGGGACTGGCACAAACTGGGAGGGAACTGGGACAAACTGGGAGGGACTGGGGGGGGACTGGGACAAACTGGGAGGGACTGGGGGGACTGGGACAAACTGGGAGGGGCTGGGACAAACTGGGAGGGGACTGGGAGGGGACTGGCACAAACTGGGAGGGAACTGGGACAAACTGGGAGGGACTGGGGGGGGACTGGGACAAACTGGGAGGAACTGGGAGGGACTGGGACAAACTGGGAGGGAACTGGGATGGACTGGGAGGGACTGGGTGTATACTGGGATGGACTGGGACAAACTGGGAGGGAACTGGGACAAACTGGGAGGGGACTGGGGGGGACTGGGACAAACTGGGAGGGACTGGGACAAACTGGGAGGGAACTGGGAGGGGACTGGGACAAACTGGGAGGGAACTGGGACAAACTGGGAGGGACTGGGGGGGGGACTGGGACAAACTGGGAGGAACTGGGATGGACTGGGACAAACTGGGAGGAACTGGGATGGACTGGGACAAACTGGGAGGGAACTGGGATGGACTGGGAGGGACTGGGTGTATACTGGGATGGACTGGGACAAACTGGGAGGGAACTGGGAGGGACTGGGACAAACTGGGAGGGGCTGGGGGTATACTGGGACAAACTGGGAGGGGCTGGGGGGGACTGGGACAAACTGGGAGGGAACTGGGAGAGGACTGGGACAAACTGGGAGGGGACTGGGAGGGGACTGGGACAAACTGGGAGGGAACTGGGAGGGACTGGGACAAACTGGGAGGGAACTGGGACAAACTGGGAGGGACTGGGGGGGGGACTGGGACAAACTGGGAGGAACTGGGATGGACTGGGAGGGACTGGGTGTATACTGGGATGGACTGGGACAAACTGGGAGGGAACTGGGAGGGACTGGGACAAACTGGGAGGGACTGGGGGGACTGGGACAAACTGGGAGGGAACTGGGAGGGGACTGGGACAAACTGGGAGGAACTGGGAGGGGACTGGGACAAACTGGGAGGGAACTGGGAGGTACCAAATCCCCTCCCAGTTTGTCCCAGTCCATCCCAGTATACACCCAGTCCCTCCCAGTCCATCCCAGTTCCTCCCAGTTTGTCCCAGTCCCCCCCCCAGTCCCTCCCAGTTTGTCCCAGTTCCCTCCCAGTTTGTCCCAGTCCCTCCCAGTTCCCTCCCAGTTTGTCCCAGTCCATCCCAGTATACACCCAGTCCCTCCCAGTCCATCCCAGTTCCCTCCCAGTTTGTCCCAGTCCATCCCAGTTCCTCCCAGTTTGTCCCAGTCCATCCCAGTTTGTCCCAGTGTTCTCCAGCCACCTCCCAGTTGCCTCTCAATGGATCCCAGTGAATCCCAGTTCCCTCCCAGTTACACCCAGTTGCTCCCAGTGCCTTCCCAGTTCCCTCCCAGTGCTCTCCAGTCACTCCCAGTTCCCTCCCAGTATCTCCCAGTTTCTCCCCAGTCTCCTCTCAGCCACTCCCAGTCGCTCCCAGTTGCTCCCAGTCACTTTCCAGTATCTCCCAGTTCATCCCAGTCCCTCCCAGTTTGTCCCAGTCCGTCCCAGTTCATCCCAGTCTCTCCCAGCTCCCCTTCCCAGTCCACCCCAATTCCCTCCCAGTTGCTCCCAGTCACTCCCAGTTGCCTCTTAACTGCCCCCAGTCCCTCCCAGTCCATCCCAGTTCCCTCCCAGTTCACTCCCAGTAACCCCGTAGTTGCTCCCAGTTGCTCCCAGTTCCTCCCAGTCCCTCCCTGTCCATCCCAGTCCATCTCAGTCCATCCCAGTTTGTCCCAGTTTGTCCCAGTTCCTCCCAGTCCATCCCAGTTCCCTCCCAGTCCACCCCAGTCCACCCCAGTCCATCCCAGTCCATCCCAGTTTGTCCCAGTTTGTCCCAGTTCCTCCCAGTTCCCTCTCAGTCCACCCCAGTTTGTCCCAGTTTGTCCCAGTCTGTCCCAGTTCCTCCCAGTTCCCTCTCAGTCCACCCCAGTTTGTCCCAGTTTGTCCCAGTCTGTCCCAGTTCCTTCCAGTCCACCCCAGTCCACCCCAGTCCGTCCCAGTTTGTCCCAGTCTGTCCCAGTTCCTCCCAGTCCACCCCAGTCCACCCCAGTTCCCTCCCAGTTTGTCCCAGTTTGTCCCAGTCCCCCCCGAGGGTCCCTGCTGGGGGTGGGGGAGGGGCGGCGACACCCTAAAAATACCCCGGGGGGGGAGTGGGGGAGGGGCGGGGTGGGGGAGGGGCCGGGCCCGGCTCAAAATAACCCGGGGAGTGGGGGAGGGGAGAGACAGCGGGACCCCGCAGGTAACGGGAGGGGGGACACGGGGCCGGGGACACCTGGGGACACCTGGGGACACCGGGGGACACCGGGGGACACCTGGGGACACCGGGGACACCGGGGGACACCGGGGGACACCTGGGGACACCTGGGGACACCGGGGACAGCTGGGGACACCGGGGGACACCTGGGGACACCGGGGACAGCTGGGGACACCGGGGGACACCTGGGGACACCGGGGGACACCTGGGGACACCGGGGACAGCTGGGGACACCGGGGGACACCTGGGGACACCTGGGGACACCGGGGACACCGGGGGACACCGGGGGACACCTGGGGACACCTGGGGACACCGGGGACACCGGGGGACACCGGGGGACACCTGGGGACACCTGGAGGGGGACACGGGGGTGGCATTTGGGGACACCGGGGGGACTGAGGTGACACCGGGGGAGGGGGGGGCGGGAGGGGACACGGGATTGGGGACACTGGGGACACCAGGGCTGGCATTGGGGACACCGGGGAGGGAGGGGGGACACGGGATTTGGGGACACCTGGGGACACGGGGGTGGCATTTGGGGACACCGGGGGGACTGAGGTGACACTGGGGGGGGGGAGGGACACGGGATTGGGGACACTGGGGGACACTGGGCTGGCATTGGGGACACTGGAGACACTGGGGACACTGGGCTGGCATTGGGGACACCTGGGGGGGAGCAGGGGACACTGGGGGGGACACTGGATTTGGGGGGGGGGACACGGGATTGGGGACACTGGGGGACACTGGGCTGGCATCGGGGACACCGGGGACACTGGGGACACTGGGCTGGCATTGGGGACATTGGGGACACTGCGTGGGGGACACAGGACTGGCATTGGGGACACCTGGGGGGGAGCAGGGGACACCGGGGGGACACCGGGGGGACACTGGGGAGGACACGGGACTTGGGGACACTGGGGGACATTGGGGGGGGGGGGGGTTGGCAGTGGGGTCGGGGTCCCAGAGTGACCCCAGGACAGGGAGTGGGGTCACAGAGGGGACAGGAGTGACCCCAGAGTGACCCCAGGACCGGGAGTGACCCCAGGGCGTGTCCGGGGGGTCCTGGGCGGGGCTGACCCCACTGCCCCTCCCCCATCCCTCACCACGGGACCGTTCCTGTGTCCCCTGGGTGTCCCCTGGGTGTCCCCTGGGTGTCCCCTGGGTGTCCCCCACTGTCCCCAAGTGTCCTCTGGGCCTCCCTGCTGTCCCCTGGGTGTCCCCTCAGTGTCCCCTGCTGTCCCCTCCCTGTCCTCTCTGACCCCTCTGTCCCCTCCACCCCTTCTGTCCCCTCAGTGTCCCCTGGGTGTCCCTGCTGTCCTTATGTCCCCTGCTGACCCCTGGGTGTCCCCTCTGTCCCCTCAGTGTCCCCTCAGTGTCCCTGGGTGTCCCCTGGGTGTCCCCTCTGTCTCCTCAGTGTCCCCTCAGTGTCCCTGGGTGTCCCCTGGGTGTCCCCACTGTCCCCTCTGACCCCTGCTGTCCCCTGCTGACCCCTGGGTGTCCCCTCTGTCCCCTCAGTGTCCCCTCTGACCCCTGCTGACCCCTGGGTGTCCCCTGGGTGTCCCCTGGGTGTCCCCTGGGTGTCCCCTCTGACCCCTGCTGACCCCTGGGTGTCCCCTCTGTCCCCTCAGTGTCCCCTCTGACCCCTGCTGACCCCTGGGTGTCCCCTCTGTCCCCTCAGTGTCCCCCGTGACCTCTCCCACCATGACCCGGCTGTCCTTGACCCTCCTGGCGCTGACCACGGTGACCACGGTGACCACGGCCACCACTGTCCTCACCAATGCCACCAACGTGTCCGAGGCGACCCCGGACACGTCCCCCGGTGCCACCAACGTGTCCGAGGTGACCCTGGACATGTGCCCCGGGGCGTTCGATGACCGTTACCGCGGCTGCTCCGGCGCCATGGCCGCCGCCCTGCCCGCCCTCAACCGCTCCGAGCTGCGCGGGGACTTCGGCCGCGCCTGGACGCTGGCCACGGCCGAGTGGGGCGTCCGGAGGGGACCGGGTGGGTCACCTGGGTGTCACCTGTGTCACCTGTGTGTTACCTGTGTCACCTGTGTCACCTGTGTGTCACCTGTGTGTCACCTGTGTGTCACCTGTGTGTTACCTGTGTCACCTGTGTCACCTGTGTGTTACCTGTGTCACCTGTGTCACCTGGGTGTCACCTGTGTGTCACCTGTGTCACCTCCTGTGTCCCTAAGCCAGGCCTGGACGCTGGCCACGGCCGAGTGGGGCGTCCGGAGGGGACCGGGTGGGTCACCTGGGTGTCACCTGTGTGTCACTTGTGTCACCTGTGTCACCTGGGTGTCACCTGTGTGTCACCTGTGTGTTACCTGTGTCACCTGTGTCACCTCCTGTGTCCCCAAGCCAGGCCTGGACGCTGGCCATGGCCGAGTGGGGCGTCCGGAGGGGACCGGGTGGGTCACCTGGGTGTCACCTGTGTCACCTGTGTCACCTGTGTCACCTGGGTGTCACCTGGGTGTCACCTGTGTCACCTTCTGGGTCACCTGTGTCACCTTCTGGGTCACCTGTGTCACCTGTGTGTCACCTGTGTGTCACCTGTGTCACCTTCTGGGTCACCTGTGTCACCTGTGTGTCACCTGTGTGTCACCTGTGTGTCACCTGTGTGTCACCTGTGTCACCTGTGTGTCACCTGTGTGTTACCTGTGTCACCTGGGTGTCACCTGGGTGTCACCTCTGTGTCACCTGTGTCACCTGTGTGTCACCTGTGTGTCACCTGGGTGTCACCTGTGTGTCACCTGTGTCACCTGTGTGTCACCTGTGTGTCACCTGGGTGTCACCTGTGTGTCCCGTGTCACCGCCTGCGTGCCCTGTGATGTCATTGGTCAGCCTTAATCGCTCATTGACAGCAGATCATGAACACCGTGATGACGTCACGTGTGACGTCATTGGTCAGGGTTAATTGCTCATTAACACCCCAAGACGTCGAATTCTTTCCTTTCTTTCCTTCTGTTTTTTTTTTTAACTTTTCTCTAATTATTGTCCTTGTTTTGATTTTTTAAAAAACTTTTTTCTAATTATTCGTCTTTTTTTAAAAATTCTTATTATTTTCCTTCTTTTATTCCATTTTGACTTCAATTCTAATTATTTTCTTCCTCTTTTTTTAAAATCTAATCACTTTCCTCCTTTTTTTAAAATTCTAATTAATTTCCTCCTCCTTTTTTTTTTGTTTTAATTCTAATTATTTCCCTTCTTTTACTCCAATTACTCTCATTCTTCCCTTCTATTTGCTCCGAAAACTTTTATTCCGACCGATTTGTTTCTCGAAAACTCTTATTTCAATTATTTCCATCACTTTATTCTATTTTTTCCCTTTTTTTAACTTTTTCCCTAATTATTTCCCTTCTTCTATTCTAACTACTCTCATTCTTCCCTTCTGTTTGCTCCAAAAACTTTTATTCCAACCGGTTTGATTTCTGAAAACTCTTATTTCAATTATTTCCGTCATTTAATTCTAATTTTTTTCCATTTTTTTTTAAACTTTTTCTCCAATTCTTTTCCTTCTTTTACTCTAACTACTCTCATTCTTTCCTTCTGTGTCCTCCGAAAACTTTTATTCCGACCGATTTGTTTCTCGAAAACTCTTATTTTAATTATTTCCATAATTTTATTCTAATTTTTTCCTTTTTTTTGTCTTTTTTTAACTTTTCCTCCAATTATTCCCCCTTTTTTAACCCGAATTTCACGTTTCATCCATTCCCCGTCCCCTCAGCGTCCCCGCTGTCCCCTCTCCAGGCCATCGCCCTTCTGTCGTACACCGCGCCGCTTCCGCTGCACCGCGCCTTCAACGCCGCCGTCCGCCGGGCCGGCCGCTCCCCGCGCCAATACCGCGACAATTTCCACTTCAAGACGCTCCATTTCCTGCTGACCACGGCGCTGGCCGCGCTCCGGGACGCCGAGGTGACCGAGAGGGGACAGAGGTGTCACCGCGTGTTCCGCGGGCTGCGCGGGCTGCGGGCGCGGGCGCGGCGCGGCGACGACGTCCGGTTCGGACACTTCGCCTCGGCCTCCAAGAGGAACGAGAGCGCCCGGGCCTTCGGGACTGACACCATCTTCGAGGTGATTCTCGGGTTTGTTTTGGATTTTTCAAGGTTCTTTTTTTTATGTTTTCAGCGTTTTAGAGTTTTGTCATTTTCTGCTCGCACGGATTCAGAGCCGTGTAATTTCATGGATTAATGTTCTCATATTTCTACGTCGTTCTAGGGTTATAATGTTGCGGTGTTGCGTTTTCATGTTGTATTTTCACCTTTTCACATCTTTTATATTTTAATATTTTCGACTTTTACATATTTTCAATTTTTTATATTTTCAATTTTTTATATTTTCAATTTTTTATATTTTCAATTTTTTAGATTTTCAATTTTTTATATTTTCATTTTTTTATATTTTCCACTTTTACATCTTTTCAATTTTTACATCTTTTCAATTTTTTATATTTTCAATTTTTTATATTTTCAACTTTTACATATTTTCAATTTTTACATATTTTCAATTTTTTATATTTTCATTTTTTTATATTTTCAACTTTTACATATTTTCAATTTTTACATATTTTCAATTTTTTATATTTTCAATTTTTTATATTTTCAACTTTTACATCTTTTCAATTTTTACATATTTTCAATTTTTTATATTTTCAATTTTTTATATTTTCAATTTTTACATATTTTCAATTTTTTATATTTTCAACTTTTACATATTTTCAATTCTTACATATTTTCAATTTTTTTATATTTTCAATTTTTTATATTTTCAATTTTTTATATTTTCAATTTTTACATATTTTCAATTTTTACATATTTTCAATTTTTTATATTTTCAATTTTTTATATTTTCAACTTTTACATATTTTCAATTTTTTATATTTTCAATTTTTTATATTTTCAATTTTTTATATTTTCAATTTTTACATATTTTCAATTTTTTATATTTTCAATTTTTTATATTTTCAATTTTTTATATTTTCAATTTTTACATATTTTCAATTTTTACATATTTTCAATTTTTTATATTTTCAATTTTTACATATTTTCAATTCTTACATATTTTCAATTTTTTATATTTTCAATTTTTTATATTTTCAATTTTTTACATTTTCAATTCTTACATAATTTCAATTTTTTATATTTTCAATTTTTTTGCAGTTTTTTTAATATTTTCAATTCTTTTGCAGTTTCACGTTTACATATTTTGTACGTGCCTATTTTCCCTATTTCCCCACATTTTTCATTTTTCATATTTTCACATTTCTATATTCTTATATTTTTGCCTCCTTCATATTTTTCGTATTTTTAAAATATTCCCGTGCTTCCACATTTCCACATTTTCACACTTCCACACCTTTTTGAAGGCCACGCCCCTTTCCCCTCCAAGCCCCTCCCCTTCCTGCCGCCCGCGGCCCTGGGGACACCGTCCTCGAGGTGGGTAACGTTTACATTTTTATAGTTTTATCGTTTTATAATTTCGTATTTCCATCGTTTCGTCGTTTGATCATCTCATATATTAATATTTCCGATTTTCATATTTGCATAATGTTATTTTTTATCAAGTTTCATTTCTATAATGTCATATTCATACATTTTCATAATTTCAGACTTTCACCTTTTCGTGTTTTTCGCATTTCTCATATTTTTACGTATTTTTCATATTTTACCTATTTTCATTTATTTATTCACACTTTTCATGTTTTATTATTTTATCCTTCATATTTTCCCACACTTTCCGCATTTTTATTTATTTATATTTCTACACTCTCATATTTTTCGCATTTTTCTCTTTTTCGCACTTCCCCACATTTTCGCTATTTTCGTATTTTTTATTCCTTTCATACTTTCATGTTTTTCAGAAATTTTTCCCGCGCTTTTATGTTTTTATATTTCCATACTCTTTATAAATTTTTCATGTTTTTATATTTCCATCCTTTCACATTTCCACAAACGAGAGCGCCTGGAGCTTTGGCACAGACGCCGTCTCCGAGGTGAGGATCAGTTTCATTTTATATTTTTATAGCTTTATAATTTCATCGTTTTCATATTTTTATAACGGGGTTTTTTTTCTATTTTCATATTTTTATAGCTTTATCATTTTCATGTATTACTATTTCACATATATTTTTATTACGTTATATTTATATATCTTCCTCATGTTGTATTTTCGTATTTTTCATCTTTTCATCTTTTACACATTTTCACACTTTTCATATTTTACCTCTTTTCATATTTTCACATTTTTCACATTTTGTCATTTTCTTTTTTTCATATTTTTCAGTTTTCACGTTTTTTACCTTTTTATACTTCTATATCCTCATATTTTCCACGATTTTCTATTTTTTTTATTTCCCACGTTTTTCGTATTTTATCACTTTTATTTCTTTCAGGCTTTTATACTTTTCATATTTTTTCACCTTCTTATATTTTTATATTTCTACACTAATATTTTTTCACGTTTCCGTATTTTGTAATTTCCGACCTTTAATTGTCCAATTTCCTATTTTATCATTTTATATTTGTATCTTTTCGTATTTGGATATTTTCATATTTTTCTATTTTCCTATTCTCGTATTTTCATGATATAATTTCGTATTTTCACATTTTCATATTTTCCACATCTTCATACGAAATATGGAGATATTTTGAGCCTCGTATTTTTGTATTTTAACATTTTCCTTTTTTTTTTTCATTTTCATATATTTATACTTCCATATTTTTATTTTCGTATTTTAATATTTTCATTTTTTGCGTCTTCCTATTTTTTATAATTTTATCATTTTGCATTTTTATATTTTCGGGGGCAGAGAATTCGGGAATTCTCCCCTTTTTTTTTTCATCAAACCCCTTAAATTTAACGCAAAAACCCATTTTTTCCCCCCAGATTCTTTTCAATTTTACCCAAAAATCTCTTTTTTTCCCCTCCATGTTCTCCCCTGCCACGGGGCAGAAATTTGGGATCTTTTCATCAAATGTTTTAATTATCAACCAAAAATCTCATTTTTCCCTTTTTTTAATCAAATCTTTTAAATTTTACCCCAAAATCCCATTTTTCCCCCAGATTCTTTTCAATTTTAACCAAAAAAATCTCATTTTCCACCCCAGATTCTTTAAAATTTTAACCAAAAAAAACCTTTTTCTTTTTTTTTCCCCAGAAATTCAGGAACTTTTTATCAAACCCTTTAATTTTTAACCCAAAAATCTCATTTTTTCTTTTTTTTCCCATCAAACCTTTAAATTTTTAACCAAAATCCCCATTTTCCCCCCTAGATCCTCCCCTGCCATAGGGTGGAAATTTGGGAATTTTTAATCAAATCTTTTACCAAAAAATCTCACTTTTTCCTGTTTATTTTTTTTTAATCAAACCTTTTAAAATTTTAACCAAAAAAATCTCAATTTTTTTGCAGAAATTCCGGAATTTTTAATCGAACCCTTTAAATTTAACCAAAAATCTCCTTTTTTTAAACAGAATTTCTCCTTCTCTTTAATGAAACCGTTTAATTTTTGACCAAAAACCTCAAATTTTTTGGGCAGAAATTGGGGAATTTTTTTTTTTAATCAAACCTTTTCATTTTGAACCCAAATCCCCATTTTCCCCCCCAGATCCTCACCTGCCACGGGGCGGAGATCCGGGAATTCTCGTTTTTCCCGCTCGAGGACGAGGTGCTGGTGCCGCCCTTCGAGACCTTCCGGGTCACCGACGTCACCTGGGCAGGTGACACCGCCAGGGTGGCCCTGAGCTCCTCGGGGACCTTCAGCGCCTACAACTGTCTGTGGGTCACAGGTGACGCCTGGGGACACACCTGGGGGGGCGTGGGGACACCTGGGGACACCTGGGGATGCCTGGAGACACCTGAGGGGACAGGGGGACACCTGGAGACACCTGGGGACACCTGGGGACACACCTGGGGGGACGTGAGGACACCTGGGGACAGCTGGGGGAACATGGGGGGGGACATGGGGACACCTGGGGACACACCTGGGACACCTGGGGATGGGGGGACACACCTGGGGACACCTGAGACACACCTGGAGATGCCTGGGGACACCTGAGGGGACATGGGGACACCTGGGGACACCTGGGGACACAGCTGGGACACCTGGGGACACACCTGGGGGGACGTGGGGACACCTGGGGACACCTGGAGACAGCTGGGGATGGGGGGACACACCTGGGGGGACGTGGGGACACCTGGGGACACCTGGGGACACCTGGGGGAACATGGGGGGGGGACATGGGGACACCTGGAGACACACCTGGGGACACCTGGGGACACCTGGGACACACCTGGGGGGACGTGCAGACACCTGGGGACACCTGGAGACAGCTGGGGATGGGGGGACACACCTGGGGACACACCTGGGGACAGCTGGGGACACCTGGGGGGGGACATGGGGACACACCTGGGGACACCTGGGGACATCTGGGGACACACCTGGGGGGACATGGGGACACCTGGGGACAGCTGGGGATACCTGGGGACACACCTGGGGATGTCTGGGGACACCTGGGGGGACACCAGGAGTCACATCTGGGGACACCTGGGGACACACCTGGGGACACACCTGGGGACACACCTGGGACACCTGGGGACACCTGGGGACACACCTGGGGACACACCTGGGGACAGTGGCAGTGACAAGGCCACCCCCGTGGTGACGCTGTCCCCCCCCTCAGGGCAGCGCTGTGGGGACGGACCCTGCGAGCTGGACTCAGGTGAGCTGAGATGTCCCTTGTCACCAGTGTCACCTGTGTCACCTGTGTCACCTGTGTCACCTGTGTCACCTCTGTCCCCTCTTGTCACCTCTTTGTCCCCGCAGGTTGGAGCGTCCCCAGGTCCCCTCCCCACCTCGGGGGGCTCCTGGTGGCCACCACGGCCCTGGCGGTGGCCACGGGGACCTTCTGAGCCACCACCGGGCCACCAATGTCACCACGGGGCCACCGATGTCACCACGGGGCCACCAATGTCACCACGGGGCCATTGATGTCACCAATGTCACCACGGGGCCACCGATGTCACCTCAGGGCCACCAATGTCACCACGGGGCCATTGATGTCACCAATGTCCCCACGGGGCCACCGATGTCACCACAGCCCTGGTGGTGGCCACCGTGACCCTCTGAGCCACCAAGGCCACCACGATCACTGTGGTCACTGTGGTCATTTTGGCCACTGTGGTCACTGTGGCCACCAAGGCCACCAGGAGCTCCTGAGCCACCATGGTTGCTGTGGTCACTGTGGCCACCAAGGCCACCAGGAGCTCCTGAGCCACCATGGTCACTGTGGTCACCAAGGCCACCAAGGCCACCAGGAGCTCCTGAGCCACCATGGTCACTGTGGTCACTGTGGCCACCAAGGCCACCAGGAGCTCCTGAGCCACCATGGTCACTGTGGTCACCAAGGCCACCAAGGCCACCAGGAGCTCCTGAGCCACCATGGTCACTGTGGTCACTGTGGCCACCAAGGATACCAGGACCCTCTGAAGCCACCAAGGCCACCAAGGCCACCAAGGCTACCAAGGTCACCAAGGTCACCAGGGCCACCAAGGTCACCACGGCCACTGTGATGTCACCAAGGTCACCAAGGCCACCAAGGTCACCAAGAGCCACCAAGGTCACTGTGCCCACCAAGGTCACCAGGGCCACCAAGGTCACCAAGGCCACTGTGATGTCACCAAGGTCACCAAGGCCACCAAGGCCAGGACAAGGGGACCTCGGGTGGGCGTGGCCACGGTTTTGGGGGGGTTTTTTGTCCCTTTCCCCCAAAATTTCAATTTTTCTTCACGATTATTAAACTGGGTCGGCCTCGATCCGGGAACTGTCCTCTCCATTTCACCCAAATCCAGGGATTTAGACCCAGATTCCGGGATTTAGGCCGGATTTGGGGAATTTAGGCCCAAATTAAAGGATTTAGACCCAAATTGGGGAATTTAGACCCAAATTAAAGAATTCAGGCCAAATTTAGGGGATTTAGACCCAAATTAAAGAATTTAGGCCAAATTTAGGGGATTTAGACCCAAATTAAAGAATTCAGGCCAAATTTAGGGGATTTAGACCCAAATTAAAGAATTTAGGCCAAATTTAGGGGATTTAGACCCAAATTAAAGAATTTAGGCCAAATTTAGGGGATTTAGACCCAAATTAAAGGATTTAGACCCAAATTGGGGGATTTAGACCCAAATTCTGGGATTTAGGCCGGATTTGGGGGATTTAGGCCCAAATTCTGGGATTTAGGCCAAATTTAGGGGATTTAGGCCCAAATTCAGGGATTTAAGCCAAATTTAGGGGATTTAGACCCAAATTAAAAGGTTTAGGCCTGGTTTGGGGGATTTAGGCCCAAATTCCGGGATTTAGGCCGGGTTTCAAACTGAATTGGGGGGTTTGTGCCCGATTTAAGGGATTTCAGCCAGAATTAAGAGTTGGGCTTGATTTAGGAGATTTCAACCTGAATTAAGGGATTTAAATTTGAATTAATGGATTTCAATTTGAATTAAAATATTTCAATCTGAATTAAGGGATTTAAATTAAAGGATTTCAATCTGAATTAAGGGATTTCAACCTGAATTAAGGGATTTCAATTTGAATTAAGAGATTTAAATTTGAATTAAAATATTTCAAACTGAATTAAAATATTTCAATCTGAATTAAGGGATTTTTGAACTGGTTTAAGGGATTTTGACCATTTTGGAGATCTTGAAAAATCCTGGAAAATCCTGAAAAGATCCAGAAAAGATCCTGGAAAATCCTGAAAAGATCCTGAAAAATCCTGAAAAGATCCTGAAAAATCCTGAAAAATCCTGAAAAATCCTGAAAAGAAGCCGGAAAATCCTGAAAAAAGCCAGAAAAAAAATCCTGAAAATCGTGAGAATCCTGAAAAATTCTGAAAAAATCATGAAAAATCATGAAAATCCTGAGAAATCCTAAATAAATCCTGAAAAGTCCTGAAAATCCTGAAAAAAGCCTGAAAAATCCTAAAAATCCTGAAAAATCATTTTTAAAATCCTGAAAAATAATTTTTTTAAAAAAAGACCTGAAAACCTGAAAAAGCCAAAAACCCCCTTGAAAAATCCTGAAAAAATCCTGAAAATCCTGGGAAAATCCTGGAAAAAAAAATCCTGAAAAATCCTGAAAAGATCCTGAAAATCCTGAAAAATCCTGGGAAAAATCCTGAAAATCCTAAAAAAAAATCCCCCAAAAAATCCTGAAATAAACCCTGAAAAAAATTCTGAAACTCCTGAAAATCTTTTGGAAAATCTTGGAAAATCCTGAAAAATCCTTTTAAAATAAAATCCTGAAAAATCCTGAAAATCCTGGAAAATCTCGAAAAAATCTTGAAAAATCCTGAAAAAAACTTTAAAAATTCCTCCAAAATCCTTTTAAAAATCCCGAAAAAATCATGAAAAAAATCCTTTAAAAAATCTTGAGAAATCCTGAAAAAACCCCAAAGAAAATTCCTCCAAAATAAAAAAAAAAAAAGAAAATCGGAAAATATCCTGAAAAGTCCCGAAAATATCTTGAAAAATCCTGAAAAATCCTGAAAAATAAAAAAAATCCTTCAAAATCCTTTTAAAAACTCTCGAAAAAATCCTGAAAAAAATCCTGAAACTCCTAAAAAAATCTTGAAAACTCCTGAAAAATCCTAAAAAAAATCCTCCAAAATCCTAAGAAAATCCTTTTAAAATCCTGGAGACAATCCTGAAAAATCCCGAAAATATCTTGAAAACTCCTGAAAAATCCTAAAACAATTCCTCCAAAATCCTAAAGAAAATCTCGAAAAAATCCTGAAAAAGATCCTGAAAAAAATCTTGAAAAATCCTAAAAAAAAATCCTCCAAAAAAAAAAAATCGGAAAAAATCCTGAAAAGTCCCGAAAATCTTGAAAAATCCTGAAAAATTAAAAAAAAATTCCTCCAAAATCCAAAAAAAAATCCCGAAAAAATCCTGAAAAAAATCCTGAAACTCCTGAAAAATCAAAAAAATATCTTGAAAACTCCTGAAAAATCCTAAAGCAATTCCTCCATAATCCTAAAGAAAATCTCGAAAAAATCCTGAAAAAAAATCCTGAAAAAAATCTTGAAAAATCTTGAAAAAAATCTTGAAAAATCCTTAAAAAAATCCTAAAAAAAAAAAATCGGAAAAAATCCTGAAAAGTCTTGAAAATATCTTGAAAAATCCTGGAAAATCCTGAAAAATAATAAAAAAAAATTCCCCCAAAATCCTAAAAAAAAATCCCGAAAAAATCCTGAAAAAAAAAATCCTGAAAAAAAAAATCTTGAAAAATCCTGAAAAACCCTGAAAATTTTCCTCCGGAATCCTAAAAAAATCCTTTAAAAATCCCGAAAATTCCTGAAATAAAATCCTGAAGAATCGCGGAAGCGCTGGGGGGTGCCCCGGTCCCCTCCGTCCCCTGTTGTCACCGAATGTCCCCTCCCCCCCCCCCGGCGGGGCCGCGTCGCCGGGAGCTCGGGGGTCATTAATGAATCCCCCTAATTAGGAGGGAGGGGCTGTCCCCCTGCCCCGGGCGCGTGGGACGCGGCGCTGCCGGTGGCACTTCCTGGTGCCACCCGGGCGCCACCCGGGCGCTGTCACGGGGCAAAGTCCCCCCGCGTCCCTGGGCTGGGGTGGGCTGGGCTGGGCAGGACTTGGGACACGGGGAGGGGACACGGGGACAGACGGACATGGGGACACCAGGACAGACATGGGGACATGGGGATGGACACGGGGACATGGGGACAGACGGACATGGGGACATGGGGACAGTGGGACGCACATGGGGACAGGGGGACATGGGGACATGGGGACATGGGGACACCGGGACAGACATGGGGACAGGGGGACATGGGGACATGGGGACAGTGGGACGCACATGGAGACAGGGGGACAGGGGGACATGGGGACATGGGGACACCGGGACAGACATGGGGACAGGGGGACATGGGGACATGGGGACATGGGGACATGGGGACACCGGGACAGACATGGGGACATGGGGACGGACATGGGGACATGGGGACAATGGCATGGATGGACACGGGGACACGGGGACACGGGGACGGACACGGGGACATGGGGACAATGGGATGGATGGACATGGGGACATGGGGACATCAGGACAGATGGACACAGGGACATGGGAATACCGGGGACAGACATGGGGACAGACACGGGGACATGGGGACATGGGGACAGACGGACATGGGGTCACTGGGAGGGACGGACATGGGGACAATGGGATAGACACGGGGACGTGGGGATGGACACGGGGACATGGGGACATGGGGACATGGGGACATGGGGACATGGAGACATGGGAACGGACACGGGGACGTGGGGACACTGGGAGGGATGGACATGGGGACACGGGGACATCAGGACAGATGGACATGGGGACATGGGGACGGGTGGACATGGGGGACACTGGGACCTAAAGGTGCCACTGGCACCCACAGGTGTCCCTGGCACCCACAGGTGACACTGACACCCACAGGTGACACCCACAGGTGTCCCCAGCACCCAGAGGTGACACCAGCACCCACAGGTGACACCCACAGGTGTCCCCGGCACCCACAGGGGACACCAGCACCCACAGGTGACACCCACAGGTGTCCCCTGCACCCACAGGGGACACCAGCACCCACAGGTGACACCCACAGGTGTCCCCGGCACCCAGAGGTGACACCCAGGTGTCCCCGCAGCAGCCCAGGGAGTGTCCCCAGGGTGACACCGGGGCCGGGTGGAGCCAGCGGGTGGCGCTGGGGACAAATTCCAGCCTGGCAGCGTGGGGTGGCACCGGCTGACACGGGTGACACAGAGTGACACGGGGTGGCACTGGGTGGCAAAGGTGACACGGAATGACGCAGGCGACACGGGGGTCCCACAGGTGACACCAGCACCCACAGGTGGCACCGGGGCCCGCCCAGAGGTGACACCAGTGCCCCCAGGTGTCCCTGTCCCCCACCCAGGGAGGTCCCCGTGCCCATTAGGTGTGGGGTGGGTGACCGGGGGATGTCCCAGGTGTGTCCTGGGGGTGTCCCAGGTGTCCCCAGGCAGGCTTTGGGTGTCCCAGGTGTCCCCAGGCAGGGTTTGGATGTCCCAAGAGTGTCCCTGTCTGTCCCTGGATGTCCTGGGGCTATCCCAGGATGTCCCAGGGGTGTCCCGGGTCTGTCCCATGGGTGTCCCACCATGTCCCAGACTGTCCCATGGATGTCCCAGATGTCCTGAGGGTGTCCCAGGATGTCCCAGGATGTCCCAGGATGTCCCAGGGGTGTCCCTGATGTCCCGGGGCTGTCCCCGATGTCCCAGGATGTCCCAGGATGTCCCAGGGCTGTCCCAGAGCTGTCCCAGGCCTGTCCCCGATGTCCCTGGATGTCCCAGGATGTCCCAGAGGTGTCCCTGATGTCCCAGGATGTCCCAGGATGTCCCAGGGATGTCCCGGAGCTGTCCCAGAGCTGTCCCCGGTGTCCCAGGTCTGTCCCAGGATGTCCCAGGATGTCCCAGGATGTCCCAGGGGTGTCCCGGAGCTGTCCCAGAGCTGTCCCTGATGTCCCAGGGCTGTCCCAGGATGTCCCAGGGCTGTCCCCGGTGTCCCGGGGCTGTCCCGGGGCTGTCCCAGGATGTCCCAGGGCTGTCCCCGGTGTCCCGGGGCTGTCCCAGGATGTCCCAGGACGTCCCAGGGCCGTCCCGGAGCTGTCCCAGGGCTGTCCCTGATGTCCCAGGATGTCCCAGGATGTCCCAGGATGTCCCAGGATGTCCCAGGGATGTCCCGGAGCTGTCCCAGAGCTGTCCCCGGTGTCCCAGGTCTGTCCCAGGATGTCCCAGGATGTCCCAGGGGTGTCCCGGAGCTGTCCCAGAGCTGTCCCTGATGTCCCAGGGCTGTCCCAGGATGTCCCAGGATGTCCCAGGATGTCCCGGGGCTGTCCCCGGTGTCCCAGGTCTGTCCCAGGATGTCCCAGGATGTCCCAGGGCCGTCCCGGAGCTGTCCCAGGGCTGTCCCCGGTGTCCCAGGTCTGTCCCAGGATGTCCCAGGATGTCCCAGGATGTCCCAGGGCCGTCCCGGAGCTGTCCCAGGGCTGTCCCCGGTGTCCCGGGGCTGTCCCCGCTGTCCCGCCGTGTCCCGGGGGCACGGGCCCGGCCTCGTTTCGCGGGGCGAACGAATGAATGGTTAACCCGGGCCAATCTCGAGCCGGGCCAATCAGGGCCGCTGCCCCGGGGCGGGTTTTTACAGCCCCGTTGTCCCCAGGGCTCCGTGTCACCCCCTTCGCCGTCACCTCCGCCGTCACCTGCGGCACCTGCGGCACACCTGGCCCGAGCCGAGCCATGCCCGCCGGGCCGTGCCTGCTGCTGGCCCTGGCGCTGCCGCTGGCCTTGGCGACACCGGGCGACGCCGAGGCGGCCCTGTCGCTCCTGGAGGAGCTGGTGGCGTCGGGCGAGGGCCACCTGTCCCGCGGGGAGCTGGGGGCCCTCGTGGCGCAGGTGGCCGGCCGTGCGCAGTGCCGGCGAGAGCCGTGCGGAGAGGTGAGGCCGCGCCCGCGGGGACAGCCGCGGCGGCGACAGCCACGGCGACAGCGGGGACAAAGGGCGGCCGGGAGGGGAGGGGATGGGGGGGTCACCTGGGGCACCTGTGTGTGTGTGTGTGTGTGTGTGTGTGTGTCTGGCACCTGGGGCACCTGTGTGTGTGTGTGTGTGTGTGTGTGTGTGCCTGGCACCTGGGGCACCTGTGTGTGTGTGTGTGTGTGTGTGTGTGTGTGCCTGGGGCACCTGTGTGTGTGTGTGTGTGTGTGTGTGTGCCTGGCACCTGGGGCACCTGTGTGTGTGTGTGTGTGTGTGTGTGTGTGTGTGCCTGGCACCTGGGGCACCTGTGTGTGTGTGTGTGTGTGTGTGTGTGTGTGTGTGTGTGCCTGGCACCTGGGGCACCTGTGTGTGTGTGTGTGTGTGTGTGTGTGTGTGTGCCTGGCACCTGGGGCACCTGTGTGTGTGTGTGTGTGTGTGTGTGTGTGTGTGTGTGTGCCTGGCACCTGGGGCACCTGTGTGTGTGTGTGTGTGTGTGTGTGTGCCTGGCACCTGGGGCACCTGTGTGTGTGTGTGTGTGTGTGTGTGTGTGTGTGTGTGCCTGGCACCTGGGGCACCTGTGTGTGTGTGTGTGTGTGTGTGTGTGTGCCTGGCACCTGGGGCACCTGTGTGTGCGTGTGTGTGTGTGTGTGTGTGTGTGTGTGCCTGGCACCTGGGGCACCTGTGTGTGTGTGTGTGTGTGTGTGTGTGTGTGTGTGCCTGGCACCTGGGGCACCTGTGTGTGTGTGTGTGTGTGTGTGTGTGTGCCTGGCACCTGGGGCACCTGTGTGTGTGTGTGTGTGTGTGTGTGCCTGGCACCTGGGGCACCTGTGTGTGTGTGTGTGTGTGTGTGTGTGCCTGGCACCTGGGGCACCTGTGTGTGTGTGTGTGTGTGTGTGTGTGTGTGTGTGTGCCTGGCACCTGGGGCACCTGTGTGTGTGTGTGTGTGTGTGTGTGTGTGTGCCTGGCACCTGGGGCACCTGTGTGTGCGTGTGTGTGTGTGTGTGTGTGTGTGTGTGTGCCTGGCACCTGGGGCACCTGTGTGTGTGTGTGTGTGTGTGTGTGTGTGTGTGCCTGGGGCACCTGTGTGTGTGTGTGTGTGTGTGTGTGTGTGCCTGGCACCTGGGGCACCTGTGTGTGTGTGTGTGTGTGTGTGTGTGTGTGTGTGTGTGCCTGGCACCTGGGGCACCTGTGTGTGTGTGTGTGTGTGTGTGTGTGTGTGTGTGTGCCTGGCACCTGGGGCACCTGTGTGTGTGTGTGTGTGTGTGTGTGTGCCTGGCACCTGGGGCACCTGTGTGTGTGTGTGTGTGTGTGTGTGTGTGTGTGTGTGCCTGGCACCTGGGGCACCTGTGTGTGTGTGTGTGTGTGTGTGTGTGTGTGCCTGGCACCTGGGGCACCTGTGTGTGCGTGTGTGTGTGTGTGTGTGTGTGTGTGTGTGCCTGGCACCTGGGGCACCTGTGTGTGTGTGTGTGTGTGTGTGTGTGTGTGTGTGTGTGCCTGGCACCTGGGGCACCTGTGTGTGTGTGTGTGTGTGTGTGTGTGTGTGTGTGTGTGCCTGGCACCTGGGGCACCTGTGTGTGTGTGTGTGTGTGTGTGTGTGTGTGTGTGTGCCTGGGGCACCTGTGTGTGTGTGTGTGTGTGTGTGTGTGTGTGCCTGGGGCACCTGTGTGTGTGTGTGTGTGTGTGTGTGTGTGTGTGTGTGTGTGCCTGGCACCTGGGGCACCTGTGTGTGTGTGTGTGTGTGTGTGTGTGTGTGCCTGGGGCACCTGTGTGTGTGTGTGTGTGTGTGTGTGCCTGGGGCACCTGTGTGTGTGTGTGTGTGTGTGTGTGTGTGTGCCTGGGGCACCTGTGTGTGTGTGTGTGTGTGTGTGTGTGTGTGTGCCTGGCACCTGGGGCACCTGTGTGTGTGTGTGTGTGTGTGTGTGTGTGTGTGTGTGTGTGTGTGCCTGGCACCTGGGGCACCTGTGTGTGTGTGTGTGTGTGTGTGTGTGTGTGCCTGGCACCTGGGGCACCTGTGTGTGTGTGTGTGTGTGTGTGTGTGTGTGTGCCTGGCACCTGGGGCACCTGTGTGTGTGTGTGTGTGTGTGTGTGTGTGCCTGGCACCTGGGGCACCTGTGTGTGTGTGTGTGTGTGTGTGTGTGTGCCTGGCACCTGGGGCACCTGTGTGTGTGTGTGTGTGTGTGTGTGTGTGTGTGTGTGCCTGGCACCTGGGGCACCTGTGTGTGTGTGTGTGTGTGTGTGTGTGTGTGTGTGTGTGTGCCTGGCACCTGTGTGTGTGTGTGTGTGTGTGTGTGTGTGTGCCTGGCACCTGGGGCACCTGTGTGTGTGTGTGTGTGTGTGTGTGTGTGCCTGGCACCTGTGTGTGTGTGTGTGTGTGTGTGTGTGTGTGTGCCTGGCACCTGGGGCACCTGTGTGTGTGTGTGTGTGTGTGTGTGTGTGTGTGTGTGCCTGGCACCTGGGGCACCTGTGTGTGTGTGTGTGTGTGTGTGTGTGTGCCTGGCACCTGGGGCACCTGTGTGTGCGTGTGTGTGTGTGTGTGTGTGTGTGTGTGTGCCTGGCACCTGGGGCACCTGTGTGTGTGTGTGTGTGTGTGTGTGTGTGTGTGTGTGTGTGCCTGGCACCTGTGTGTGTGTGTGTGTGTGTGTGTGTGTGTGCCTGGCACCTGGGGCACCTGTGTGTGTGTGTGTGTGTGTGTGTGTGTGTGTGTGTGTGTGCCTGGCACCTGTGTGTGTGTGTGTGTGTGTGTGTGTGTGTGCCTGGCACCTGGGGCACCTGTGTGTGTGTGTGTGTGTGTGTGTGTGTGCCTGGCACCTGTGTGTGTGTGTGTGTGTGTGTGTGTGTGTGTGCCTGGCACCTGGGGCACCTGTGTGTGTGTGTGTGTGTGTGTGTGTGTGTGTGCCTGGCACCTGGGGCACCTGTGTGTGTGTGTGTGTGTGTGTGTGTGTGTGCCTGGCACCTGGGGCACCTGTGTGTGTGTGTGTGTGTGTGTGTGTGTGTGCCTGGCACCTGGGGCACCTGTGTGTGTGTGTGTGTGTGTGTGTGTGTGTGTGCCTGGCACCTGGGGCACCTGTGTGTGTGTGTGTGTGTGTGTGTGTGTGCCTGGCACCTGGGGCACCTGTGTGTGTGTGTGTGTGTGTGTGTGTGTGCCTGGCACCTGGGGCACCTGTGTGTGTGTGTGTGTGTGTGTGTGTGTGTGTGTGTGCCTGGCACCTGGGGCACCTGTGTGTGTGTGTGTGTGTGTGTGTGTGTGTGTGTGTGTGTGCCTGGCACCTGTGTGTGTGTGTGTGTGTGTGTGTGTGTGTGCCTGGCACCTGGGGCACCTGTGTGTGTGTGTGTGTGTGTGTGTGTGTGCCTGGCACCTGTGTGTGTGTGTGTGTGTGTGTGTGTGTGTGTGCCTGGCACCTGGGGCACCTGTGTGTGTGTGTGTGTGTGTGTGTGTGTGTGTGCCTGGCACCTGGGGCACCTGTGTGTGTGTGTGTGTGTGTGTGTGTGTGTGCCTGGCACCTGGGGCACCTGTGTGTGTGTGTGTGTGTGTGTGTGTGTGTGCCTGGCACCTGGGGCACCTGTGTGTGTGTGTGTGTGTGTGTGTGTGTGTGTGCCTGGCACCTGGGGCACCTGTGTGTGTGTGTGTGTGTGTGTGTGTGTGCCTGGCACCTGGGGCACCTGTGTGTGTGTGTGTGTGTGTGTGTGTGTGTGCCTGGCACCTGGGGCACCTGTGTGTGTGTGTGTGTGTGTGTGTGTGTGTGTGTGTGCCTGGCACCTGGGGCACCTGTGTGTGTGTGTGTGTGTGTGTGTGTGTGTGTGTGTGTGTGCCTGGCACCTGTGTGTGTGTGTGTGTGTGTGTGTGTGTGTGCCTGGCACCTGGGGCACCTGTGTGTGTGTGTGTGTGTGTGTGTGTGTGCCTGGCACCTGTGTGTGTGTGTGTGTGTGTGTGTGTGTGTGTGCCTGGCACCTGGGGCACCTGTGTGTGTGTGTGTGTGTGTGTGTGTGTGTGTGCCTGGCACCTGGGGCACCTGTGTGTGTGTGTGTGTGTGTGTGTGTGTGTGCCTGGCACCTGGGGCACCTGTGTGTGTGTGTGTGTGTGTGTGTGTGTGTGCCTGGCACCTGGGGCACCTGTGTGTGTGTGTGTGTGTGTGTGTGTGTGTGTGCCTGGCACCTGGGGCACCTGTGTGTGTGTGTGTGTGTGTGTGTGCCTGGCACCTGGGGCACCTGTGTGTGTGTGTGTGTGTGTGTGTGTGTGCCTGGCACCTGGGGCACCTGTGTGTGTGTGTGTGTGTGTGTGTGTGTGTGTGTGTGCCTGGCACCTGGGGCACCTGTGTGTGTGTGTGTGTGTGTGTGTGTGTGTGTGTGTGTGTGCCTGGCACCTGTGTGTGTGTGTGTGTGTGTGTGTGTGTGTGCCTGGCACCTGGGGCACCTGTGTGTGTGTGTGTGTGTGTGTGTGTGTGCCTGGCACCTGTGTGTGTGTGTGTGTGTGTGTGTGTGTGTGTGCCTGGCACCTGGGGCACCTGTGTGTGTGTGTGTGTGTGTGTGTGTGTGTGTGCCTGGCACCTGGGGCACCTGTGTGTGTGTGTGTGTGTGTGTGTGTGTGTGCCTGGCACCTGGGGCACCTGTGTGTGTGTGTGTGTGTGTGTGTGTGTGTGCCTGGCACCTGGGGCACCTGTGTGTGTGTGTGTGTGTGTGTGTGTGTGCCTGGCACCTGGGGCACCTGTGTGTGTGTGTGTGTGTGTGTGTGTGTGTGTGTGTGCCTGGCACCTGGGGCACCTGTGTGTGTGTGTGTGTGTGTGTGTGTGTGTGCCTGGCACCTGGGGCACCTGTGTGTGTGTGTGTGTGTGTGTGTGTGTGTGTGCCTGGCACCTGGGGCACCTGTGTGTGTGTGTGTGTGTGTGTGTGTGTGTGCCTGGCACCTGGGGCACCTGTGTGTGTGTGTGTGTGTGTGTGTGTGCCTGGCACCTGGGGCACCTGTGTGTGTGTGTGTGTGTGTGTGTGTGTGCCTGGCACCTGGGGCACCTGTGTGTGTGTGTGTGTGTGTGTGTGTGTGTGTTTGTGTGTGTGCCTGGCACCTGGGGCACCTGTGTGTGTGTGTGCGTGTGGCACCTGTGCTCTGTGTGTGGGGTGTGTGTCACCTGTGTCACCCTGTGTGCCACCGGCGCCATGTGCCGGGCAGTGCCGTGTGCACCTGTGCCGAGCCACCTGTGTCACCTGTGCTCTGCTCTGCGTGTGTGTGTGTCACCTGTGCTCTGCGTGTGTCACCTGTGCTGTGTCACCTGTGCTCTGCATGTGTGTCACCTGTGCTCTGCATGTGTCACCTGTGCTGTGTCACCTGTGCTCTGCGTGTCACCTGTGCTCTGCATGTGTGTCACCTGTGCTGTGGCACCTTTGCTCTGTGTGTCACCCGTGTCACCTGTGCCACCGGCGCCATGTGCTGGGCAGTGCCGTGTGCACCTGTGCGGCGCCACCTGTGTCACCTGTGCTCTGCGTGTGTGTCACCTGTGTGTGTCACCTGTGCTGTGTCACCTGTGCCACCTGCGCCATGTGCTGGGCAGTGCCGTGTGCACCTGTGCGGCGCCACCTGTGTCACCTGTGCTCTGCGTGTGTGTCACCTGTGTGTGTCACCTGTGCTGTGTCACCTGTGCCACCTGCGCCATGTGCCGGGCAGTGCCGTGTGCACCTGCGCGGCGCCACCTGTGTCATCTGTGCTCTGTGTGTGTCACCTGTGCTGTGTCACCTATGCTCTGCGTGTGTCACCTGTGCTCTGCGTGTGTGTGTGTCACCTGTGCTCTGCGTGTGTCACCTGTTCTGTGTCACCTGTGCTCTGTGTGTCACCTGTGTCACCCTGTGTGCCACCGGCGCCATGTGCCGGGCAGTGCCGTGTGCACCTGTGCAGCGCCACCTGTGTCACTTGTGCTCTGCGTGTGTCACCTGTGCTCTGCGTGTGTGTGACCTGTGCTGTGTCACCTGTGTCACCTGTGCTGTGTCCCCTGCGCTCTCTGTGTGTCACCTGTGCCGTGTCACCTGTGCTGTGTCACCTGTGCTCTGCATGTCACCTGTGCTGTCACCTGCGCTCTGTGTGTGTGTTACCTGTGCTGTGTCACCTGTGTCACCTGTGCTGTGTCACCTGTGCTCTGTGTGTGTGTCACCTGTGCTCTGCGTGTGTCACCTGTGCTGTGTCACCTGTGCTCTGCGTGTGGTACCTGTGTCACCTGTGTCACCTGTGCCACCTGCGCCATGTGCCGGGCAGTGCCGTGTGCACCTGTGCCGCGCCTCCTGTGTCACCTGTGCTCTGCGTGTGTCACCTGTGCTGTGGCACCTGTGCTCTGCGTGTGGTACCTGTGTCACCTGTGTCACCTGTGCCACCTGCGCCATGTGCCGGGCAGTGCCGTGTGCACCTGTGCCGCGCCTCCTGTGTCACCCGTGCTCTGCGCGTGTGTCACCTGTGCCGTGTGTGTGGTGTGTGTGACACCCGTGCCAGGTGTGCCAGGCCACTTGTGCCACGTCACGGTGCGCCACCGCTCCTGGGTGTGTCACCTGTGCTGTGCCACCCGTGCCGTGTGCACCGCGTGTCACCTGTGCCGCGCGTGTCACCTGTGCCGCGCCTGCCATGTCACAGCGCGCCACCTGTCCTGAGCGTGCCGTGAGCGCCGCCTGCGCGGCGTCACCCGTGCCGCGCGTGCCACCTGTGCCCCTCGTCCCTCCCTGTCCCCTGTCCCCCCGCCGCCACCCCCTGACGCTGTCCCCTGTCCCCGCAGTGTCCCTCGGCGCGGGCCGTGCTGGCCCTGGCAGGAGGTGACACCGCCGGGCTCGAGGTCACCGAGCTGTCCTGGCTGGGGGCGGCCGCGGTGGCCACGCTCAGGGACCCCCCGGCCACCTGCGGGGACACCCGTGGGGACACCCGTGGGGACACCCGTGGGGACACCGAGGCCACCACGGGGTCCTGGGCCAGCCGCGTCCGCGCCCTGCACCGCCAGTTCGCCACCGATGTCACCGGAGATGTCACCGTCAGTGTCACCGGCCGTGGTGGCACCGGGCTGCGGCAGGTGGCCGAGCTGCTGGCGGCCATCGAGCCCAACTACCGCGGGGACAACGGCCACCAGGTGAGGGGACACGGGCACATCGACAGGTGGGGGACACTGGGGATGTGGGGACACGAGGGGTGGCACGGGGGGGGGGGGGGGACACGGGGGACACTGTCCGTGGACTCGCTGCGCCCCCGGGGAGGTGACAAATGTCACGCTGTTCCCCCCCGGGGGGAGGTGACACTCCTGTCGCCAGCCCTTCGCGGCACGGTGTGCCCCGAGGGTGACCCCAGGGTGACACGGTGACGTTTGGGTGTCGCAGGCCTGCGTGGACGCTCGCGGGGTGCTGGCGGCCACCGCCGGGGTGTCCCCAAGGGTGGGGACAGGGCGGGTGCTGGTGGCACTCGGGCTCCTGGTGCTGCGGGGCCGCCGGCTCTGCCCTGGGGACAGCGGGGACAGCGGGGACAGCGCCGGCCTCCGGTGCGGGGACAGCGACAGCCGCTGTGGGGACAGCACCGGCTGGCGCCTTGGGGACACCGGTGACGTTGACAAGCTCCCTGGGGACACGGACGCGCGGCGCTGTGGGGACACCGGCGACATCAACGCCTGCCGTGGGGACACCCGGCACGGTGACACCGGCGTCCCCCGTGGGGACACCGAGAGCCACCAGGGCCCCACGGCCCCCGGCCTCTGGTCTGGGGACAGCGGTGACAACGTCACTGTCCCCACGGCCACCAACAGCAGCGACCCTGCGGAGCAGCTGAGCGTCACCCAGAGTGAGCGGGGACAGCGGTGGGGACAGGGACGGGGACGGGGACGGGGATGGGGACAGGGACAGGGACGGGGACGGGGATGGGGACAGGGACGGGGGACAAGGGACAGGGGACAGCGATGGGGACAGGGACGGGGACAGGGACGGGGGACAGCGATGGGGACAGGGACGGGGACGGGGACGGGGACAGGGGACAAGGGATGGGGACGGGGACGGGGATGGGGACAGGGACAGGGATGGGGACAGGGACAGGGGACAGCGATGGGGACGGGGACGGGGATGGGGACAGGGACAGGGATGGGGACAAGGGACAAGGGATGGGGACAGGGACGGGGGACAGCGATGGGGACGGGGACGGGGGTCAAGGGATGGGGACAGGGACGGGGACAGGGACAGGGACGGGGACAGGGATGGGGACAGGGACAGGGACAGGGACATGGGACAGGGGACAAGGGACAGGGAGAGGACAGTGTCCTACTGTCCCCACTGTCCCCTGACCCCTGTCCCCGTCGCAGGGTACCTGTTGGGGACACTGACGGTGCTGTCCCCGTGTCCCCGATGTCCCCTGACCCCTGTCCCCGTGTCCCCACTGTCCCCTGACCCCTGTCCCCGTCGCAGGGTACCTGTTGGGGACACTGACGGCGCTGTCCCCGTGTCCCCGATGTCCCCTGACCCCTGTCCCCGTGTCCCCGATGTCCCCTGACCCCTGTCCCCATGTCCCCGATGTCCCCTGACCCCTGACCCCGTGTCCCCACTGTCCCCTGACCCCTGTCCCCGTCGCAGGGTACCTGTTGGGGACACTGACGGCGCTGGCGCTGGCGCTGGTGCCGCTGGTGGCGCTGGCCCTGGTGCTGTGTCCCCGCTGCTCCCGGTGTCCCCGCGGCGCCGGATGTCGCCGCTGTCGCCGCTGTCGCCTCTGTCCCCGCCGCTGGTGGCGCCCCCTGCTGGACGGGCTGGCGGCGGGGGCGCTGAGCGGGGACGCGCTGCTGCACGTGCTGCCCGAGGTGGGGACATCGGGGACATTGGGGACACCGGGGACATCGGGGGGACACTGGGGACACTGGGGACACCGGGGGGACATTGGGGGGACACGGGGGGATTGGGGACATCGGGGACACTGGGGACATCGGGGACATTGGAGACATCGGGGGGACACGGGGGGATTGGGGGGACATTGAGGGGACACGGGGGGACATTTAGGGGACATCGGGGGGACAAGGGGGATTGGGGACATTGGGGACACTGGGGACATCGGGGGGACATTGGGGACAGGGGGGACACGGGGACAGGGGGGACATCGGGGGGATTGGGGACAGGGAGGACACCCAGGGGACATCGGGGACATTGAGGGGACATTGAGGGGACACGGGGGGACATTTTGGGGACATCGGGGGGACAAGGGAACATGGGGGACACGGGGACAAGGAGGCATGGGGGGGGGGGGGGACATGGGGACGGGGGGACATTGGGGGGGACATTGGGGGGACACCAAGACCCCGGACGGGACACGGTGGGGACACCAGCCGGGGGGGGGGGCGGGGGGGTGACCCCGATGTCACTTGGTGTCACCCCCGTGTCCCCCAGGGGTCCTGTGGCTCCACGGCCACTCGCGGGGGGGGGGCGGGGTGGGGACACACACACGGTGACAGGGAGGTGACCCCGATGTCGCCCGGTGTCCCCGCAGGCCCTGGGGGTGCACGAGCACTCGGCGGGGGCGCGGGAGGATGCCGGGGGTCCCCGGGGCCCCCCCTGGGAGCTGCTGGCCGTGCTCGGGGGGCTCTACGGGGGCTTCGTGCTGGAGCGGCTGCTGGGGGCGCTGGGACACGCCCCCGAGGAGGTGGGGACACGGGGGGGACACTGGGGACACTGGGGGACACTGGGGGGACACTGGGGACACTGGGACACTGGGGACACTGGGACACTGGGGGGGCTGGGACACGCCCCCGAGGAGGTGGGGACACGGGGGGGACACTGGGGACACTGGGGGACACTGGGGGGACATTGGGGGGACACTGGGGGGGATTGGGGACACTGGGGGGACATTGGGGGGGATTGGGGACACTGGGGACACTGGGGACACTGGGGGGGCTGGGACACGCCCCCGAGGAGGTGGGGACATTGGGGGGACACTGGGGACACTGGGGGACACTGGAGGGACACTGGGGACACTGGAGGGACATGGGGGGACATTGGGGGGACATTGGGGGGACATTGGGGGACCCCCCTGCCCTCTCCTCCCCCCCCCCCGGCAGGTAAAGGATGGAGACCCCGCCCCCGACCCCGCCCCTGACCCCGCCCAGAGCACGGAGGAGCTGACCAATCACGGTACGGCCCCAAAATTCCCCAAAATTCCCCCCCAAATCCCTCAAATCCCCCCAAAAACTGCCCAAAAACTCCCCAAATTCCCCAAAACTCCCCAAATCCCCCCAAAACTCCACAAATCCCCCAAAATCCCCCCCAAAATCTCCCCAAATCCCCCCCAAAACTCCCCAAATCCACCCAAAATCCACCCAAAACCTCCCCAAATCCCCCCAAAACTCCCCAAATCCCCCAAAACTCCCCAAATCCCCCAAAACTCCCCAACCCCCCCAAATCCCCCCAAATTCCACCCAAAAACTCCCCAAATTCCCCCAAAACTCCCCAAATCCCCCCAAAACTCCCCAAATTCACCCAAAACTCCCCAAATTGCCCCCAAATTACCCAAATTCCACCCAAAAACTCCCCAAATTCCCCAAAACTCCCCAAATCCCCCCAAAGCTCCCCAAATCCCCCCCAAATTCCACCCAAAAACTCCCCAAATTCCCCTAAATCCCCCCCCAAATCTCCCCAAATCCCCCCCAAAACTCCCCAAATCCTCCCAAAACCTCCCCAAATTCCCCCAAAATTCCCCAAATCCACCCAAAACTCCCCAATTTCCCCCAAAACTCCCCAAATCCCCCCAAAACTCCCCAAATTCACCCAAAACTCCCCAAATCCCCCCAAAACCTCTCCAAATTCCCCCAAAATTCCCCAAATCCCCCCAAAACTCCCCAATTTCCCCCAAAACTCCCCAAATCCCCCCAAAAACTGCCCGAAATCCCCCCAAAACTCCCCAAATTCCACCCAAAAACTCCCCAATTCCCCCATAACTCCCCAAATCCCCCCCCCAAATCCCCCCCAAAACTCCCCAAACCCCCCCAAAACCTCCCCAAATTCCCCCAAAATTCCCCAAATCCCCCAAAACTCCCCAAATTCACCCAAAACTCCCCAAATTGCCCCCAAATTACCCAAATTCCACCCAAAAACTCCCCAAATTCCCCCAAAACTCCCCAAATCCCCCCAAAGCTCCCCAAATCCCCCCCAAATTCCACCCAAAAACTCCCCAAATTCCCCTAAATCCCCCCCCAAATCTCCCCAAATCCCCCCCAAAACTCCCCAAATCCTCCCAAAACCTCCCCAAATTCCCCCAAAATTCCCCAAATCCACCCAAAACTCCCCAATTTCCCCCAAAACTCCCCAAATCCCCCCAAAACTCCCCAAATTCACCCAAAACTCCCCAAATCCCCCCAAAACCTCTCCAAATTCCCCCAAAATTCCCCAAATCCCCCCAAAACTCCCCAATTTCCCCCAAAACTCCCCAAATCCCCCCAAAAACTGCCCGAAATCCCCCCAAAACTCCCCAAATTCCACCCAAAAACTCCCCAAATTCCCCCATAACTCCCCAAATCCCCCCCCCAAATCCCCCCCAAAACTCCCCAAACCCCCCCAAAACCTCCCCAAATTCCCCCAAAATTCCCCTAAAACTCCTCAAATTCCCCCAAAATTACCCAAATTCCCCCAGAAACTCCCCACATCCCCCCAAAACTCCCCAAATCTCCCCCCGGTAAAACTGCGGCCGCCCGACCCAGGTGGGACTCGAACCCACAATCCCCAGCTCCGGAGGCTGATGCCTTGTCCATTAGGCCACTGGGCCGTGCGCGCGGCAGCGGCGCCGGGCGCCACCTGGGGGCGCTGCCGGAGCCCCCGGCGCGGGGCGGGGACACGGGTGACCCCCAGGTGCCCGTGGGCGGCCCCAGGTGACCCCAGGGGACTCCAGGTGTACTCTGGGTCTCCCCAGGTGACCCATTGGGTGTCCCCAGGTGGCCCCAGGTGACCCCAGGTGACCCAGTGGGTGACCCGTGGGTGTCCCCAGGTGACCCCAGGTGCCCGTGGGCGGCCCCAGGTGACCCCAGGGGACTCCAGGTGTACTCTGGGTCTCCCCAGGTGACCCATTGGGTGTCCCCAGGTGGCCCCAGGTGACCCCCAGCGGTCCGTGGGTGGCCCCAGGTGACCCCAGGGGACTCCAGGTGTACTCTGGGTCTCCCCAGGTGACCCATTGGGTGACCTGTGGGTGTCCCCAGGTGAACCCAGGTGACCAGTGGGTGCCCCCAGGTGCCCGTGGGTGTCCCCAGGTGACCCCAGGTGACCCATTGGGTGCCTGTGGGTGTCCCCAGGTGACCCCAGGTGACCCGTGGGTGGCCCCAGGTGCCCGTGGGTGGCCCCAGGTGACCCCAGATGTACTCTGGGTCTCCCCAGGTGACCCAGTGGGTGACCTGTGGGTGCCCCCAGGTGCCCGTGGGTGTCCCCAGGTGACCCCAGGTGACCCATTGGGTGCCTGTGGGTGGCCCCAGGTGACCCCAGGTGACCCATTGGGTGCCTGTGGGTGGCCCCAGGTGACCCCAGGTGACCCGTGGGTGGCCCCAGGTGCCCGTGGGTGGCCCCAGGTGACCCCAGGGGACTCCAGGTGTACTCAGGGTCTCCCCAGGTGACCCAGTGGTTGCCTGTGGGTGACCCCAGGTGACTCGTGGATGTCCACAGGGGTGACCTGGGGGTGTCCACAGGTGACCCCACTTGTCCTCTGAGTGTCCCCAGGTGACCCGTGGGTGTCTCCAGGTGGCCCCAGGTGACCTGGGGGTGTCCACAGGTGACCCCACTTGTCCTCTGAGTGTCCCCAGGTGACCCGTGGGTGTCTCCAGGAGGCCCCAGGTGACCCGTGGGTGTCCAAAGGTGACCCCAGGTGTTCTCTGAGTAACCCCAGGTGACCCGTGGGTGTCTGTGGGTGCCCCCAGGTGACCCGCGGGTGTCCCCAGGTGACCAATGGGTGTCCCCCGAATGACCCATGGGTGTCCCCAGGTGGCCCCAGGTGACCCGTGGGTGTCCCCAAGTGACCCCAGGTGCTCTCTGAGTGACCCCAGGTGACCCGTGGGTGTCTGTGGGTGCCCCCAGGTGACCCGTAGGTGTACACAGGTCACCCCACTTGTTCTCTGGGTGTCCCCAGGTGTCTGTGGGTGTCCGCAGGTGGCCCCAGGTGACCCGTGGGTGTCTGTGGGTGCCCCCAGGTGACCCGCGGGTGCCCCCAGGTGACCCCAGGTGTTCTCTGAGTGCCCCCAGGTGACCCGTGGGTGTCCCCAGGTGACCCGTGGGTGCCCCCAGGTGACCCGCGGGTGTCCCGTGGGTGCCCTGTGATGACCCCTGTCTCTCTGTGTGTCCCCCTCCCCCACTGTCCCCGTGTCCGTCCGTCCCGTGTCCCATCCCGTGTCCGTCTGTCCGTCCGTCTCTGCGCAGGCGCGGGCGGCGCGCAGGCGCTGTTGCTGTCGGCCGGGGGAGCCGTGCACCGCCTGGCGGACGGGCTCGCTCTGGGTTCCGCTTTCGTCACTTCCGGGAGCGCCGGGGCGGCCGCGGGGGCGGGGCTGGCGCTGCACGAGGTGCCGCGGGCATTCGGTAAGGGGCGGGGCTAATGGGAGAGGGGGCGGAGCTAAAGGAAAGGAGCCGAGCTAAGGCAATGGGCGGGGCTATAATGACGGGCGTGGTTTGGTCTGAGGGGCGGGGCCTGGGAGTTGCGGGGGCGGGCTCCCGGGGGTGCCGGGGTGGGGGGGGGGCTCTGAGTGTCGCTGTCCCCGCAGGTGACACCTGGCCGTTGGGGACGGGCTCTCAGTGTCGCTGTCCCCTCAGGTGACACCTGGCCGTTGGGGACGGGCTGTGAGTGTCGCTGTCCCTTCAGGTGACACCTGGCCGTTGGGGACGGGCTCTGAGTGTCGCTGTCCCCTCAGGTGACACCTGGCCGTTGGGGACGGGCTCTGAGTGTCGCTGTCCCCTCAGGTGACACCTGGCCGTTGGGGACGGGCTCTCAGTGTCGCTGTCCCCGCAGGTGACACCTGGCCGTTGGGGACGGGCTCTCAGTGTCGCTGTCCCCGCAGGTGACACCTGGCCGTTGGGGACGGGCTCTCAGTGTCGCTGTCCCCGCAGGTGACACCTGGCCGTTGGGGACGGGCTCTCAGTGTCGCTGTCCCCTCAGGTGACACCTGGCCGTTGGGGACGGGCTCTCAGTGTCGCTGTCCCCTCAGGTGACACCTGGCCGTTGGGGACGGGCTCTCAGTGTCGCTGTCCCCGCAGGTGACACCTGGCCGTTGGGGACGGGCTCTGAGTGTCGCTGTCCCCTCAGGTGACACCTGGCCGTTGGGGACGGGCTCTCAGTGTCGCTGTCCCCGCAGGTGACACCTGGCCGTTGGGGACGGGCTCTCAGTGTCGCTGTCCCCTCAGGTGACACCTGGCCGTTGGGGACGGGCTCTCAGTGTCGCTGTCCCCTCAGGTGACACCTGGCCGTTGGGGACGGGCACTCAGTGTCATTGTCCCCTCAGGTGACACCTGGCCGTTGGGGACGGGCTCTGAGTGTCGCTGTCCCCGCAGGTGACACCTGGCCGTTGGGGACGGGCTCTCAGTGTCGCTGTCCCCGCAGGTGACACCTGGCCGTTGGGGACGGGCTGTGAGTGTCGCTGTCCCTTCAGGTGACACCTGGCCGTTGGGGACGGGCTCTGAGTGTCGCTGTCCCCGCAGGTGACACCTGGCCGTTGGGGACGGGCTCTGAGTGTCGCTGTCCCCGCAGGTGACACCTGGCCGTTGGGGACGGGCTCTCAGTGTCGCTGTCCCCGCAGGTGACACCTGGCCGTTGGGGACGGGCTCTCAGTGTCGCTGTCCCCTCAGGTGACACCTGGCCGTTGGGGACGGGCTCTGAGTGTCGCTGTCCCCTCAGGTGACACCTGGCCGTTGGGGACGGGCTCTGAGTGTCGCTGTCCCCTCAGGTGACACCTGGCCGTTGGGGACGGGCTCTGAGTGTCGCTGTCCCCGCAGGTGACACCTGGCCGTTGGGGACGGGCTCTGAGTGTCGCTGTCCCCGCAGGTGACACCTGGCCGTTGGGGACGGGCTCTGAGTGTCGCTGTCCCCTCAGGTGACACCTGGCCGTTGGGGACGGGCTCTGAGTGTCGCTGTCCCCTCAGGTGACACCTGGCCGTTGGGGACGGGCTCTCAGTGTCGCTGTCCCCGCAGGTGACACCTGGCCGTTGGGGACGGGCTCTGAGTGTCGCTGTCCCCGCAGGTGACACCTGGCCGTTGGGGACGGGCTCTCAGTGTCGCTGTCCCCGCAGGTGACACCTGGCCGTTGGGGACGGGCTCTCAGTGTCGCTGTCCCCGCAGGTGACACCTGGCCGTTGGGGACGGGCTCTCAGTGTCGCTGTCCCCGCAGGTGACACCTGGCCGTTGGGGACGGACTCTGAGTGTCGCTGTCCCCGCAGGTGACACCTGGCCGTTGGGGACGGGCTCTCAGTGTCGCTGTCCCCGCAGGTGACACCTGGCCGTTGGGGACGGGCTCTCAGTGTCATTGTCCCCTCAGGTGACACCTGGCCGTTGGGGACGGGCTCTGAGTGTCGCTGTCCCCGCAGGTGACACCTGGCCGTTGGGGACGGGCTCTGAGTGTCGCTGTCCCCGCAGGTGACACCTGGCCGTTGGGGACGGGCTGTGAGTGTCGCTGTCCCCTCAGGTGACACCTGGCCGTTGGGGACGGGCTGTGAGTGTCGCTGTCCCCGCAGGTGACACCTGGCCGTTGGGGACAGGCTCTGAGTGTCGCTGTCCCCGCAGGTGACACCTGGCCGTTGGGGACGGGCTCTCAGTGTCGCTGTCCCCGCAGGTGACACCTGGCCGTTGGGGACGGGCTCTGAGTGTCGCTGTCCCCGCAGGTGACACCTGGCCGTTGGGGACGGGCTCTCAGTGTCGCTGTCCCCGCAGGTGACACCTGGCCGTTGGGGACGGGCTCTGAGTGTCGCTGTCCCCGCAGGTGACACCTGGCCGTTGGGGACGGGCTCTGAGTGTCGCTGTCCCCTCAGGTGACACCTGGCCGTTGGGGACGGGCTCTGAGTGTCGCTGTCCCCGCAGGTGACACCTGGCTGTTGGGGACGGGCTCTGAGTGTCGCTGTCCCCGCAGGTGACACCTGGCCGTTGGGGACGGGCTCTCAGTGTCGCTGTCCCCGCAGGTGACACCTGGCCGTTGGGGACGGGCTCTGAGTGTCGCTGTCCCCGCAGGTGACGCGCTGGTGCTGTCGCAGTCCGGCCTGGGGACGCGGCGGCTGGTGGCGCTGGCGGTGGCCGCGGCGCTGCCCGTGGTGCCCGGCGTGGTGGCCGGGCTGGCCTTGGGGACGGAGCCCGCCGTGCGCTCCTGGCTCGCCGCCCTGGGCGGGGGCTTCCTGCTGCACCTGGCGCTGTGCCACATGGTGAGGGGACAGCGGGGACAGCGGGGACAGCGGGGACAGCGGGGACAGCGGGGACAGCGGGGACAGTGGGGGCAATTGGGACAGCGGGGACAATGGGGGGGACAGCGGGGGACAGCGGGGACAGCGGGGACAGTGGGGACAGCGGGGACAGCGGGGACAATGGGGACAGTGGGGACAGCGGGACAGCGGGGACAGCGGGGACACTGGGGACACTGGGGACAGGGGGGACTGGGGACAGTGGGGACACTGGGGACACTGGGGGGACACTGGGGACAATGGGGACACTGGGGATAGTGGGGACATTGGGGACACTGGGGACAGCGGGGACACTGGGGACAGTGGGGACACTGGGGACACTGGGGACGCTGGGGACATTGGGGGACAGCTGGGGACACTGGGGACACTGGGGACACTGGGGACACCGGGGACATTGGGGACGTGGGGACACTGGGGACAGCGGGGACACTGGGGACACTGGGGACAGCGGGGACACTGGGGACAGTGGGGACAGCGGGGACACTGGGGACACTGGGACACTGGGGACACTGGGACGCTGGGGACATTGGGGACACTGGGGACAGTGGGACACTGGGGACATTGGGGACACTGGGGACAGTGGGGACACTGGGGACACTGGGGACACTGGGGACACTGGGGACATTGGGGACACTGGGGACAGTGGGGACACTGGGGACATTGGGGGACACTGGGGACACTGGGGACACTGGGGACACTGGGGACATTGGGGACACTGGGGACAGTGGGGACACTGGGGACACTGGGGACACTGGGGACACTGGGGACACTGGGGGACACTGGGGGACACTGGGGGACACTGGGGACACTGGGGACACTGGGGACACTGGGGACACTGGGGACACTGGGGACAGTGGGGACACTGGGGACACTGGGGACACTGGGGACATTGGGGACAGTGGGGACACTGGGGACACTGAGGACACTGGGGACATTGGGGACAGTGGGGACAGTGGGGGACACTGGGGACACTGGGGACACTGGGGACATTGGGGACAGTGGGGACAGTGGGGACACTGGGGACACTGAGGACACTGGGGACAGTGGGGACAGTGGGGACACTGGGACACTGGGGACAATTGTCCCACTGGGCAATGGGGACACTGGGGACAATTGTCCCACTGGGGACAATAGGGACACTGGGGACACGGGCTCTGTGTCCCCCTGCATCTGTGCCAGGAGGTTCCCTCCATGTCCCCCCGCCCCCATCCCCCTCACCCCCAAGTGTCCCCCCGGTGTCTCTGAGGTGTCCCCAGGTGACTCTCAGGTGACTCTCAGGTATCTCAGGTGTCCCACAGGTGCCCCTAGGTGACCCGTAGGTGCTCTCAGGTGCCCCCAGTTGTATCTCAGGTGTCCCCAGGTGTGTTCCAGGTGTACTCCAGGTGTATTCCAGGTGTCCCCCAGGTATCTCAGGTGTCCCCAGGTGTCCACAGGTGCCCATAGGTGACCCATAGGTACTCTCAGGTATCCTCAGGTGACTCTGAGGTGACTCTCAGGTATCTCAGGTGCCCCCAGGTGACCCCCAGGCGACCCCAGGTGACTCCCAGGTGTCTCAGCTGCCCATAGGTAGCCCATAGGTGACTGTCAGGTGCCCCCAGGTGCCCCCAGGTGACCCCCAGGTGTCCCGCAGGTGCTCCCAGGTGACCCCCAGGTGTCCCGCAGGTGCTCCCAGGTGTCCCCAGGTGACTCCCAGGTGTCTCAGGTGCCCATAGGTATCCCATAGATGACCCCCAGGTGCCCCAGGTGACCCCCAGGTGCCCCCAGGTGTCCCCAGGTGACTCCCAGGTGTGTCAGGTGCCCATAGGTATCCCATAGATGACCCCCAGGTGCCCCCAGCTGCCCCCAGGTGCCCCCAGGTGACCCCAGGTGTCCCGCAGGTGCCGGCCATGCTGTCGGTGCGCAGTCCCCGCCCCTGGGCGTTGCTGGCGCTGCAGAGCGCGGGGCTGCTGGGGGGATGGGCGCTGCTGCTGCTGCTGGCCTGGGCGAGGAGGGCGGAGAGCACTGACCCCGCCCACCCGCGGCGTCGGGATCCGCACCTGGGCACACCTGGGCACACCTGGAATACACCTGGAATACACCTGGACACACCTGGAGACACCTGGAATACACCCGGACACACCTGGATACAGCTGGAGACAACTGGGATGCACCTGAGCACACCTGAGACACACCTGGGATACACCTGGACACGCCTAGAATGCACCTGGACACACCCTGGACACACCTGGAATACACCTGGACACACCTGGATGCAGCTGGAGACAACTGGGAGACACCTGGACACACCTGAACACACCTGAGCACACCTGGGTTCAATGGGACACACCTGGATACACCCGGATAGACCTGGAACACACCCGGAACACACCTGGACACGCACCTGGAGACACCTGGGATGCACCTGGATACAGCTGGATGCACCTGGAACAGCTCCAGGGCACACCTGGGCACACCTGGGCACACCTGGGCACACCTGGAGCCAGCGGGGGGGTGGGAATTGGGGTAATAAAGGCAGAGATGGAGCCGGAACCTTGGTCTCTCTGGGGCCCCGCCCCTTTTTTGGGGGGGCTCTGGGAATCTCTCTGGGGCCCCGCCCCTTTTTTGGGGGGCTCTGGGGTCTCTCTGGGGCCCCGCCCCTTTTTGGGGCTGGCTCTGGGGTCTCTCTGGGGCCCCGCCCCTTTTTGGGGGGGCTCTGGGGTCTCTCTGGGCCCCGCCCCTTTTTGGGGCTGGCTCTGGGGTCTCTCTGGGGCCCCGCCCCTTTTTGGGGGGCTCTGGGGTCTCTCTGGGGCCCCGCCCCTTTTTGGGGGTCTCTGGGGTCTCTCTGGGGCCCCGCCCCTTTTTTGGGGGGCTCTGGGGTCTCTCTGGGGCCCCGCCCCTTTTTGGGGGGCTCTGGGGTCTCTCTGGGGCCCCGCCCTTTTTTGGGGGGCTCTGGGGTCTCTCTGGGGCCCCGCCCCTTTGTTGGGGGGGCTCTGGGGTCTCTCTGGGGCCCCGCCCCTTTTTGGGGGGCTCTGGGGTCTCTCTGGGGGCCCCGCCCCTTTTTGGGGGGGCTCTGGGGTCTCTCTGGGGCCCCGCCCCTTTTTGGGGGGCTCTGGGGTCTCTCTGGGGCCCCGCCCCTTTTTGGGGGGCTCTGGGGTCTCTCTGGGGCCCCGCCCCTTTTTTGGGGGGCTCTGGGGTCTCTGGGGCCCCGCCCCTTTTTCGGGGGGCTCTGGGGTCTCTCTGGGGCCCCGCCCCTTTCGGGGGGATCTGGGGTCTCTCTGGGCCCCGGCCCCTTTTTCGGGGGCTCTGGGGTCTCTCTGGGGTCCCGCCCCTTTTTGGGGGGCTCTGGGGTCTCTGGGGCCCCGCCCCTTTTTCGGGGGCTCTGGGGTCTCTCTGGGGTCCCGCCCCTTTTTGGGGGGCTCTGGGGTCTCTCTGGGGCCCCGCCCCTTTTTCGGGGGCTCTGGGGTCTCTCTGGGGTCCCGCCCCTTTTTGGGGGGGCTCTGGGGTCTCTCTGGGGCCCCCGCCCCTTTTTCGGGGGCTCTGGGGTCTCTGGGGCCCCGCCCCTTTCTGGGGGGCTCTGGGGTCTCTCTGGGGCCCCGCCCCTTTTTGGGGGCTCGGGGGGGGGTCTAACGGTCTCTATTGTCATTAACGGCCAGAGCGGCCCCATGCGCGGCGCTCTAGCCTCACTTCCGGTTCCTCTATGGTCGCTGGAGGACTCCGCCTCTATGGTCGCGAGCGGCCAGAGCGGCCCCTTTGAGCGCCACTTCCGGCCTCACTTCCGGCCTCTCGTGGCGGCGGCGGCCGCGGCGGGAGCGGAGTGAGGCGCGCGTGGGAGCGGTGAGGAAGGGCCGCGGATTTTGGGGGGATTTGGGGGGTTTTTTTGAGGGGTTTTCGGGGGTTTTGGAGGGTGCGCGGAGTGAGGGCGGAGATGTGAGGGGGAGTTTGAGGGAAATTTGGCGGGGGCTGCGGGGGGGAGGTTCGGGGGATCCTTTGGGGAATTTTGGGGGAGATTTTGGGGTTCGTGACGGGGTAATTGGGGTCGAGGAGCTTTGAGGGGTCTGAGGGGAAATTCGGGGGGTCCCTGAGGGGGAAATGGGGGACACTGAGGGGGGAGGTTTGGGGGAGTCCTTTGAGGGGGCTGAGGGAGAATTTGGGGGCTCTGTGAGGTCTCTTCCCCATCTCCCTCTCTCCCCCCAGTTTTTTCCCCCCATTTTCCCGAATTTCCCCCCCGAATTCCCCATTTCTCCCCCAATTTCCCATTTCCCCCCCCAATTTCCCCCCCAGTTTTTTCTACATTCTCCCCCCAATTCCCCCATTTCTCCCCATTTCCCCCCAATTTTTCCCCATTTTCCTCCCAATTTCCCTGATTTTTCTCCCCAATTCCCATTTCTCCCCCAGTTTCCCATTTTCCCCCCCAATTTCCCCCCATTTCCTCTTTTTTCCCCCCCAATTTCCCCATTTCTCCCCATTTCCTCTTTTTTCCCCCCCAATTTCCCCATTTCTCCCCATTTCCCCCATTTTTTCCCCGTTTTCCTCCCAAATTCCCCAAATTTCCCTAATTTTTCTCCCCAAATTCCCCATTTCTCCCCCAATTTCCCCATTTCTCACCTCAAATTCCCCATTTCCCCCCAATTTTTCCCTTTTTTGTCCCAATTTCTCCATTTCCCCCCAATTTCCCCCCCTCATTCCCCATTTCTCCTGCAAATCCCCCATTTCTCACCCCAATCTCTCTGTCTTCCCCCAATTTCCCCAAATTTCCCCCCAATTCCCCAATTTCCCCCATTTTACCCCAAATTTCCCGATTTCTCCCCCAATTTTCCCCCAATTTCCCCCAATTCCCCCATTTCTCACCCCAATTCCCCCATTTCCCCCCAATTTTCTCCTTTTCCCCCCCAATTTCCCACTTCTCACCCCAATTTCCCCCAAATTTCCCGATTTCTCCCCCAATTTTCCCCCTTTTTCCCCCCAATTTCCCCATTTCTCACCCCAATTCCCCCATTTCCCCCCAATTTCCCCCAAATTTCCCGATTTCTCTCCAATTTTCCCCCTTTTCCCCCCCAATTTTCCCCCTTTTCCCCCCAAATCCCCCATTTCCCCCTCAATTCTCCCTTTTTTTCCCCCAATTTCCCCCAATTTTCCCCCTTTCCCCCCCAATTTCCTCCATTTTCCCCCCAATTTCCCCCAATTTTCCCCCTTTTCCCCCCCAATTTTCCCCCTTTTCCCCCCCAATTTTCCCCCTTTCTCCCCCCAATTTCCCCATTTCTCACCCCAACTCTCCCATTTCCCCCTCAATTCTCCCTTTTTCCCCCAATTTCCCCCAATTTCCCCGTTTCTCACCCCAATTTCCCCCCAATTTTCCCATTTTCCCCCCAATTTTCCCCATTTCTCCCCCAAATCCCCCATTTCCCCCTCAATTCTCCCTTTTTTTCCCCCAATTTCCCCCAATTTTCCCCCTTTCCCCCCCAATTTCCTCCATTTTCCCCCCAATTTCCCCCAAATTCCCCCATTTCTCACCCCAAATTTCCCCCTTTCTTCCCCCAATTCCCCCATTTCCCCCTCAATTCTCCCTTTTTCCCCCAATTTCCCCCATTTTCCCCCCAATTTCCCCCAAATTTCCCGATTTCTCCCCAATTTCCCCCCCTTTTTCCCCCCAATTCCTCCATTTCCCCCTCAATTCTCCCTTTTTTTCCCCCAATTTCCCCCATTTCCCCCCAATTTCCCCCAATTTTCCCGATTTCTCCCCAATTTCCCCCCTTTCTCCCCCCAATTCCCCCATTTTTCCCCCCCAATCTCTCTGTGCCTCCCCCCAGGACCCCCCCAGGCCGGATTTTCGGGGCGCCCCATGTACGCCGTGTACAAGCAGACCCACCCCCCCACGGGGCTGGAGTTCTCCCTCTACTGCCACTTCTTCTCGGCGGCTGAGAAGAACCTGGTGGTGGCTGGGACCTCCCAGCTCTTCGTCTATCGCCTCAACCACGAGCCCGAGGTGAGAGGCACAAAGAGAACCGCGAGAACGAGCTTCTTCCCGGAAAAATCCACCCCCAAAAACCCCCAAAGATGACCCAAAAAAATCCCCAAAACACGGAAAATTCACCCCCCGAAAACACCCAAATCCGCCCCGAAACCCAGCCAGAAATCCACCCCAAAAACCCCCAAAATTGCCCCAAAAAACCCCCAAAATCCTCCCCAAAAAACCCCCAAAGCTGACCCAAAAAATATCCCCAAAACACGGAAAATCCACCCCCAAAAACCCCCAAAGATGACCCAAAAAAATCCCCAAAACACGGAAAATTCACCCCCCCCAAAAACACCCAAATCCGCCCCGAAACCCAGCCAGAAATCCTCCCCGAAAAACCCCAAAATTGCCCCAAAAAATATCCCCAAAACACGAGAAATCCACCCCCCAAAAACACCCAAATCCACCCCAAAACCCAGCCAGAAATCCTCCCCAAAAAACCCCAAAATTGCCCCAAAAAACCCCCAAAATCCTCCCCAAAAAACCCCAAAAATCCTCCCCAAAAAACCCCAAAATTGCCCCAAAAAACCCCAAAAAATTGCCCTGAAATAGAGTCCCAGAACACACCCAAAAATCCCCCCAAATCACCTCAAAACCCAGCCAGAAATCCTCCCCAAAAAACCCCAAAATTGCCCCAAAAAAATCTCCAAAACACGGAAAATCCACCCCCCAAAAACACCCAAATCCGCCCCGAAACCCAGCCAGAAATCCTCCCCAAAAAACCCCAAAATTACCCCAAAAATATCCCCAAAACACGGAAAATCCACCCCCCAAAAACACCCAAATCCACCCCGAAACCCAGCCAGAAATCCTCCCCAAAAAACCCCAAAATTGCCCCCAAAAACCCCAAAAATCCTCCCCAAAAAACCCCGAAAAACTCCCAAAAATCCTCCCCAAAAACTCCCAAATTGCCCCAAAAAACCCCAAAAAATCGCCCAGAAAAAGAGTCCCAGCACACACCCAAAAATTCCCCCAAATCACCCCAAAAAACCCCCAAAAATCCTCCCCAAAAAACCCAAAATTGACCCAAAAAAATATCCCCAAAACACGAAAAATCCACCCCCCAAAAACACCCAAAT